>NW_026114906.1:0-133462 GCF_025201925.1 Gopherus flavomarginatus | reverse complement strand
GCCCCCAGGGGTTAGGCCCCTGGAGCTATGGTTCGGGCGCTCAGGGGTTGGGCCCCTGGAGCTGGTGTTTGGGCCCCCAGGGGTTGGGCCCCTGGAGCTGGGGTTGGGGCCACCAGGGGTTAGGTCCATGGAGCTATGGTTCGGGCGCTCAGGGGTTGGGTCGCTGGAGTTGGTGTTGGGGCCCCAGGGGCTGGGCCCCTGCAGCTAGTGTTGGGGCTCCAGGGGTTAGACCTCTGGAGCTATGGTTCGGGCGCTCAGGGTTTGGGCCCCTGGAGCTGGTGGTGGTTCCCCCAGGGGTTGGGCCCCTGGAGCTGGGGTTGGGGCCTACAGGATTTAGGCCCCTGGAGCTATGGTTCGGGCTCTCAGGGGTTGGGCCCCTGGAGCTGGTGTTGGGGCCCCCAGGGGTTAGGCCCCTGGAGCTATGTTTCGGGCGCTCAGGGGTTGGGCCCCTGGAGCTTGTGTTCGGTCCCCAAGGGGTTTTGCCCCTGGAGCTGGTGTTGGGTACCCAGGGGTTACGCCCCAGGAGCTATGGTTCGGGCGCACAGGGGTTGGGCCCCTGGAGCTATAGTTCGGGCGCTAAGTGGTTGGGCCCCTGGAGCTGGGGTGGAGGGCCCCAGGGGTTGGGCCCCTGCAGCTAGTGTTGGGGCCCCCAGGGATTGGGCCCCTGAAGCTATGTTTCGGGCGCTCTGGGGTTGGGACCCTGGAGCTAGTGTTGGGGGCCCCCAGGGGTTGGGCTCCTGGACCTGGTGGTGCCCGCAGGGGTTGGGCCCCTGGAGCTGTGGTTGGGGCCCCCAGGGGTTAGGCCTCTGGAGCTATGGTTCGGGCGCTCAGGGGTTGGGCCCCTGGAGCTGGTGTTGGGGCCCACAGGGGTTCGGACCCTGGAGCTGGGGTTGGGGCCCTCAGGGGCTGGGCCCCTGGAGCTATGGTTAGGGCGCTCCGGGTTTCGGCCCCTGGAACTTGTGTTGGGGCTCCCAGGGGTTGGGCTCCTGGAGCTGGTGTTGGGGCCCCCAGGGGTTGGGCCCCTGAAGCTGGTGTTGGGGCCCCCAGGGGTTGGGCCCCTGGAGCTGGGGTTGGGGCCCTCGGGGGTTTAGGCTTTTTGCAGCTATGGTTCGGGCGCTCAGGGGTTGGGCCCCTGGAACTGGGGTCGAGGGCCCCAGGGGTTGGGCCCCTGGAGCTGGGGTTGGGGCCCCGTGGGTTACACCCCTGGAGCTGGGGTTTGGGCCCCCAGGGGTTAGGCCCCTGGAGCTATGGTTCGGGCGCTCAGGGGTTAGGCCCAGGAGCTGGTGTTGGGGCCCCCAGGGGTTGGGCCCCTGGAGCTGGGGTTGGGGCCACCAGGGGTTAGGTCCAGGGAGCTATAGTTCGGGCGCTCAGGGGTTGGGTCCCTGCAGTTGGTGTTGGAGCCCCAGGGGCTGGGCCCCTGCAGCTAATGTTGCTTCCCCAGGGGTTAGACCCCTGGAGCTATGGTTCGGGCGCTCAGGGTTTGGGCCCCTGGAGCTGGTGGTGGGGCCCCCAGGGGTTGGGCTCCTGGAGCTGGTGTTGGGGCCCCCAGTGGTTGGGCCCCTGGAGCTGTGGTTGGGGCCCTCGGTGGTTAGGCCCCTGGAGCTATGGTTCGGGCACTCAGGGGTTGGGCCCCTGAAACTGGTGTTGGGGCCCCCAGGGGTTGGGCCCCTGGAGCTGGGGTTGGGGCCCTCGGGGGTTAGGCCCCAGCAGCTATGGTTCGGGGGCTCAGGGATTGGGCCCCTGGAGCTGGTTTTGGGGCCTCCAGTGGTTGGGACCCTGGAGCTGGGGTTGGGGCCTCCAGGGGTTAGGCCCCTGGATCTTTGGTTCGGCCGCTCATGGGTTGGGCCCCTGGAGCTGGTGTTGGGGCCCCAAGGGGTTGGGCCCCTGGAGCTGGTGTTGGGGACCCAGGGGTTAGTCCCCTGGAGCTATGGTTCAGGCGCTCAGGATTTGGGCCCCTGGAGCTATGGTTCGGGCGCTCTGGGGTTGGGCCCCTGGAGCTGGTGTTGGGGACCCAGGTTATAGGCCCGTGGAGCTATGGTTCAGGCACTTAGGGTTTGGACCCCTGGAGCTATGGTTCGGGCGCTCAGGGGTTGGTTCCCTGGAGCTGGGGTCGAGGGCCCCAGGGGTGGTGCCCCTAAAGCTGGTGTTGGGGCCCCCAGGTTTTGAGTTCCTGGAGATTGTGTTGGGGCTCGCAGGGGTTGGGCCCCTGGAGCTGGTGTTGGGGCCCCAGGGGTTTAGCCCCTTGCGCTATGCTTCGGGCACTCAGGGGTTGGGCCCTTGGAGCTGGCGTGCGGGCCCCCAGGGAATAGGCCCCTGGAGCTATGGTTCGGGCGCTCAGGGGTTGGACCCCTGCAGCTTGTGTTGGGGCATCCAGGGTTTGGGCCCCTGGAGCTGGGGTTGGGGCCCCCGGGGGTTAGGCTCCTGGAGCTATGGTTCGTTCGCTCAGGGGTTGGGCCCCTGGAGCTGGTGTTGGGGCCCTCAGGGATTAGGCCCCTGGAGCTATGGTTCTGGCGCTCAGGGATTGGGCCCCTGGAGCTGGTTTTTGGGGCCCCCAGGGGTTGGGCTCCTGGATCAGGTGTTGGGGCTCCCAGGGGTTGGGACCCTGGAGCTGTGGTTGGGGCCCCCGGGGGTTAGGTCCCTGGAGCTATGGTTCGGGCGCTCAGGGGTTGGGCCCCTGTAGCTGGTGTTTGGAAACCCAGGGGTTGGGCCCCTGGAGCTGGGGTTCGGGCCCCCGGGGGTTAGGCCCCTGGAGCGATGGTTCGGGCGCTCAGGGATTGAGCCCCTGGAGCTTCTGTTGGGTCCCCAAGGGGTTTTGCCCCTGGAGCTGGTGTTGGGGACCCAGGGGTTGGGCCCCTGGAGCTAGTGTTGGGGCCCCCAGGAATTGGGCCCCTGGAGCTATGTTTCGGGCGCTCTGGGGTTGGGCTCCTGGAGCTATGGTTCGGGCGCTCAGGGTTTGGGCCCCTGGAGCTGGTGGTGGGGCTCCCAGGGATTGGGCTCTTGGAACTGGTGTTGGGGCCCCCAGGGGTTGGGCCCCTGGAGCTGGGGTTGGGGCTACCAGGGGTTAGGTCCATGGAGCTATGGTTCGGGCGCTCAGGGGTTGGGTCCCTGGAATTGGTGTTGGGGCCCCAGGGGCTGGGCCCCTGCAGCTAGTGTTGGGGCCCCAGGAGTTAGACCACTGGAGCTATGGTTCGGGCGCTCAGGGTTTGGGCCCCTGGAGCTGGTGGTGCGGCCCCCAGGGGTTGGGCCCCTGGAGCTGGGGTTGGGGCCCACAGGATTTAGGCCCCTGGAGCTATGGTTCGGGCTCTCAGGGGTTGGGCTCCTGGAGCTGGTGTTGGGGCCCCAGGGGCTGGGCCCCTGCAGCTAGTGTTAGGGCCCCAGGGGTTAGACCCCTGGAGCTATGGTTCAAGTGCTCAGGGGTTGGGCCCCTGGAGCTGGTGTTGGGACTCACAGGGGTTGGGCCCGTGGTGCTGGTGTTGGGGCCCCAGGGGTTAAGCCCCTTGCGCTATGGTTCGGGCGCTCAGGGGTTGGGCCCTTGGAGCTGGCGTGCGGGCCCCCAGGGAATAGGCCTCTAGAGCTATGATTTGGGCACTCTGGGGTTGGGCCCCTGGAGCTGGTGTTGGGGCTCCCAGGGGTTGGGCCCCTGGAGCTGGTGTTGGGGCCCTCAGGGATTAGGCCTCTGGAGCTATGGTTCTTTCGCTCAGGGATTGGGCGCCTGGAGCTGGTTTTGGGGCCCCCAGGGGTTGGGCTCCTGGAGCAGGTGTTGGGGCCCCCAGGGGTTGGGCCACTGGAGCTGTGGTTGGGGCCCCCGGGGTTTAGGCCCCTGGAGCTATGGTTCGGGCGCTCAGGGGTTGGGCCCCTGTAGCTGGTGTTTGGACCCCCAGGGGTTGGGTCCCTGGAGCTGGGGTTCGGGCCCCCGGGGGTTAGGCCCCTGGAGCTATGGTTCGGGCGCTCAGGGATTGAGCCCCTGGAGCTGGTTTTGGGGCCCCCAGGGGTTGGGCATCTGGAGCTGGGATTGGGGCCTCCAGGGGTTAGGCCCCTGGAGCTTTGGTTCGGGCGCTCAGGGGTTGAGCCCCTGGAGCTTGTGTTGGGTCCCCAAGTGGATTTGCCCCTGGAGCTGGTGTTGGGGACCTAGGGGTTAGGCCCTTGGAGCTATGGTTCGGGCGCTCAGCGGTTGGGCCCCTGTAGCTGGGGTGGAGGGCCCCAGGGGTTGGGCCCCTGGAGCTGGTGTTGCGGCCCACAGGGGTTCGGACCCTGGAGCTGGGGTTGGGGCCCCCGGGGGTTAGGCCCCTGGAGCTATGGTTTGGGCGCTCAGGGGTTGGGCCCCTGGAGCTGGTGTTGGGGCCTCCAGCGGTTAGGCCCCTGGAGGTATTGTTCGGGCGCTCAGGGGTTGGGCCCTTGGAGCTGGTGTTGGGGCCCCCAGGGATTAGGCCCCTGGAGCTAAGGTTCGGGCGCTCAGGGGTTGGGACCCTGGAGCTGGTGTTGGGGACCCCAGGAGTTGGGCCCCTGGAGCTGGTGTTGGGGCCCAAGGGGTTAGGCCCCTTGAGCTAAGGCTCGGGCGCTCAGGGGTTGGGCCCCTGGAACTTGTGTTGGGACCCCCAGGGGTTGGGCCCCTGAAACTGGTGTTGGGGCCCCCAGGGGTTAGGCCCCTGAAGCTATGGTTCGGGCGCACAGGGGTTGGGCCCTTGGAGCTGGTGTTGGGGCCCCCAGGGGTTAGGCCCCTGGAGCTATGGTTCGGGCGCTCAGTGGTTGGGCCGCTGGAGCTGGTGTTGGGGCCCCTGACCTAATGTCACCCCTTGCTCTCCCATCCCCCACACAGACAGTCCCGACTCCATCACAGTAATGCCCAGACATTTCACGTATGGAGCAACAGTAACACTGTGTGGCCATGCAGGGTAATTCCCAGAGCATTTCCTGCATGGAGAAGAGTGACACCGTGTGGCCACATAGGGTAGTGCACAGAGCATTTCCCCGCATGGAGCTATGGTTCGGGAGCTCTGGGGTTGGGCCCCTGTAGCTGGTGTTGGGACTCCCAGGGGTTGGGCCCCTGGAGCTGGTGTTGGGGCCCCAGGGTAACCTGGCGCTATGGTTCGGGCGCTCAGGGGTTGGGCCCTTGGAGCTGGCGTGCGGGCCCCCAGGGAATAGGACCCTAGAGCTATGGTTTGGGCACTCTGGGGTTGGGCCCCTGGAGCTGGTGATGGGGCTCCCAGGGGTTGGGCTCCTGGAGATGGTGTTGGGGCCTTCAGGGGTTAGGCCCCTGGAGGTATTGTTCGGGCGCTCAGGGGTTGGGCCCTTGGAGCTGGTGTTGGGGCCCCCAGGGATTAGGCCCCTGGAGCTAAGGTTCGGGCGCTCAGGGGTTGGGACCCTGGAGCTGGTGTTGGGGACCCCAGGAGTTGGGCCCCTGGAGCTGGTGTTGGGGCCCCAGGGGTTAGTCCCCTTGAGCTAAGGCTCGGGCGCTCAGGGGTTGGGCCGCTGGAGTTGGTGTTGCGGCCACCAGGGGTTGGGCCCCTGGAGCTATGGTTAGGGCGCTCCGGGTTTGGGCCCCTGGAACTTGTGTTGGGACCCCCAGGGGTTGGGCTCCTGGAGCTGGTGTTGGGGCCCCCAGGGGTTGGGCCCCTGGAGCTGGTGTTGGGGCCCCAGGGGTTGGGCTCCTGGACCTGGTGGTGCCCGCAGGGGTTGGGCCCCTGGAGCTGTGGTTGGGGCCCCCAGGGGTTAGGCCTCTTGAGCTATGGTTCGGGTGCTCAGGGGTTTGGCCCCTGGAGCTGGTGTTGGGGCCCCCAGGGGTTGGGCCCCTGGAGCTATGGTTAGGGCGCTCCGGGGTTCGGCCCCTGAAACTTGTGTTGGGGCCCCCAGGGGTTGGGCCCCTGAAGCTGGTGTTGGGGACCCCAGGGGTTGGGCCCCTGGAGCTCGGGTTGGGGCCCTCGGGGGTTAGGCCTCTGCAGCTATGGTTCCTGCGCTGAGGGGTTGGGCCCCTAGAACTGGGGTCGAGGGCCCCAGGGGTTGGGCCCCTGGAGCTGTGGTTGGGACCCCGTGGGTTACGCCCCTGGAGCTGGGGTTGGGGCCCCCAGGGAATAGGCCCCTAGAGCTATGGTTTGGGCACTCTGGGGTTGGGCCCCTGGAGCTGGTGTTGGGGCTCCCAGGGGTTGGGCTCCTGGAGCTGGTGTTGGGGCCTCCAGGGGTTAGGCCCCTGGAGGTATTGTTCGGGCGCTCAGGGGTTGGGCCCTTGGAGCTGGTGTTGGGACTCCCAGGGGTTGGGCCCCTGGAGCTGGGGTTGGGGCCCACAGGATTTAGGCCCCTGGAGCTATAGTTCGGGCTCTCAGGGGTTGGGCCCCTGGAGCTGGTGTTGGGGCCCCAGGGGCTGGGCCCCTGCAGCTAGTGTTAGGGCCCCAGGGGTTAGACTCCTGGAGCTATGGTTCGAGCGCTCAGGGGTTGGGCCCCTGGAACTATGGTTCGGGCGCTCAGGGGTTGGGCCCCTGGAGCTGGGGTGGAGGGCCCCAGGGGTTGGGCCCCTGGAGCTGGTGTTGGGGCCTCCAGGGGTTAGGCCCCTGGATCTTTGGTTCGGCCGCTCATGGGTTGGGCCCCTGGAGCTGGTATTGGGGCCCCAAGGGGTTGGGCCCCTGGAGCTGGTGTTGGGGACCCAGGGGTTAGTCCCCTGGAGCTATGGTTCAGGCGCTCAGGATTTGGGCCCCTGGAGCTATGGTTCGGGCGCTCAGGGGTTGGGCCCCTGGAGCTGGGGTGGAGGGCCCCAGGGGTTGGGCCCCTGGAGCTGGTGTTGGGGCCCCCAGGGATTGGGCCCCTGGAGCTATGTTTCGGGCGCTCTGGGGTTGGGCCCCTGGAGCTGGTGTTGGGGACCCAGGTTATAGGCCCGTGGAGCTATGGTTCAGGCACTCAGGGTTTGGACCCCTGGAGCTATGGTTCGGGCGCTCAGGGGTTGGTTCCCTGGAGCTGGGGTCGAGGGCCCCAGGGGTGGTGCCCCTAAAGCTGGTGTTGGGGCCCCCAAGTTTTGAGTTCCTGGAGATTGTGTTGGGGCTCGCAGGGGTTGGGCCCCTGGAGCTGGTGTTGGGGCCCCAGGGGTTTAGCCCCTTGCGCTATGCTTCGGGCACTCAGGGGTTGGGCCCTTGGAGCTGGCGTGCGGGCCCCCAGGGAATAGGCCCCTGGAGCTATGGTTCGGGCGCTCAGGGGTTGGGCCCCTGGAGCTGGTGTTGGGGCCCCAGGGGCTGGGCCCCTGCAGCTAGTGTTAGGGCCCCAGGGGTTAGACCCCTGGAGCTATGGTTCGAGCGCTCAGGGGTTGGGCCCCTGGAACTATGGTTCGGGCGCTCAGGGGTTGGGCCCCTGGAGCTGGGGTCGAGGGCCCCAGGGGTGGTGCCCCTAAAGCTGGTGTTGGGGCCCCCAGGTTTTGAGTTCCTGGAAATTGTGTTGGGGCTCGCAGGGGTTGGGCCCCTGGAGCTGGTGTTGGGGCCCCAGGGGTTTAGCCCCTTGCGCTATGCTTCGGGCGCTCAGGGGTTGGGCCCTTGGAGCTGGCTTGCGGGCCCCAAGGGAATAGGCCCCTGGAGCTATGGTTCGGGCGCTCAGGGGTTGGACCCCTGCAGCTGGTGTTGGGGCATCCAGCGTTTGGGCCCCTGGAGCTGGGGTTGGGGCCCCCGGGGGTTAGGCTCCTGGAGCTATGGTTCGTTCGCTCAGGGGTTGGGCCCCTGGAGCTGGTGTTGGGGCCCTCAGGGATTAGGCCCCTGGAGCTATGGTTCTGGCGCTCAGGGATTGGGCCCCTGGAGTTGGTTTTGGGGCCCCCACTGGTTGGGCTCCTGGATCAGGTGTTGGGGCTCCCAGGGGTTGGGACCCTGGAGCTGTGGTTGGGGCCCCCGGGGGTTAGGTCCCTGGAGCTATGGTTCGGGCGCTCAGGGGTTGGGCCCCTGTAGCTGGTGTTTGGAAACCCAGGGGTTGGGCCCCTGGAGCTGGGGTTCGGGCCCCCGGGGGTTAGGCCCCTGGAGCGATGGTTCGGGCGCTCAGGGATTGAGCCCCTGGAGCTTCTGTTGGGTCCCCAAGGGGTTTTGCCCCTGGAGCTGGTGTTGGGGACCCAGGGGTTGGGCCCCTGGAGCTAGTGTTGGGGCCCCCAGTGATTGGGCCCCTGGAGCTATGTTTCGGGTGCTCTGGGGTTGTGCTCCTGGAGCTATGGTTCGGGCGCTCAGGGTTTGGGCCCCTGGAGCTGGTGGTGGGGCCCCCAAGGGTTGGGCCCCTGGAGCTGGGGATTGGGCCCACAGGATTTAGGCCCCTGGAGCTATGGTTCGGGCTCTGAGGTGTTGGGCCCCTGGAGCTGGTGTTGGGGCCCCCAGAGGTTAGGCCCCTGGAGCTATGGTTCGGGCGCTCAGGGGTTGGGCTGCTGGAGCTGATGTTGGGGCCCCTGACCTAATGTCACCCCTTGCTCTCCCATCCCCCACACAGACAGTCCCGACTCCATCACAGTAATGCCCAGACATTTCACGCATGGAGCAACAGTAACACTGTGTGGCCATGCAGGGTAATACCCAGAGCATTTCCTGCATGGAGCAAGAGTGACACCGTGTGGCCACATAGGGTAGTGCACAGAGCATTTCCCCGCATGGAGTTATGGTTCGGGAGCTCTGGGGTTGGGCCCTTGGAGCTGGCGTGCGGGCCCCCAGGGAATAGGCCCCTAGAGCTATGGTTTGGGCACTCTGGGGTTGGGCCCCTGGAGCTGGTGTTGGGGCTCCCAGGGGTTGGGCTCCTGGAGCTGGTGTTGGGGCCTCCAGGGGTTAGGCCCCTGGAGGTATTGTTCGGGCGCTCAGGGGTTGGGCCCTTGGAGCTGGTGTTGGGACTCCCAGGAGTTGGCCCCTGGAGCTGGTGTTGGATCCCCAGGGGTTAAGCCCCTGGCGCTATGGTTCGGGCGCTCAGGGGCTGGGCCCTTGGAGCTGGCGTGCGGGCCCCCAGGGAATAGGCCCCTAGAGCTATGGTTTGGGCACTCTTGGGTTGGGCCCTTGGAGCTGGTGTTGGGGCTCCCATGAGTTGGGCTCCTGGAGCTGGTGTTGGGGCCTCCAGCGGTTAGGCCCCTGGAGGTATTGTTCGGGCGCTCTGGGGTTGGGCCCTTGGAGCTGGTGTTGGGGCCCCCAGGGATTAGGCCCCTGGAGCTAAGGTTCGGGCGCTCAGGGGTTGGGACCCTGGAGCTGGTGTTGGGGACCCCAGGAGTTGGGCCCCTGGAGCTGGTGTTGGGGCCCCAGGGGTTAGGCCACTTGAGCTAAGGCTCGGGCGCTCAGGGGTTGGGCCCCTGGAACTTGTGTTGGGACCCCCAGGGGTTGGGCCCCTGAAACTGGTGTTGGGGCCCCCAGGGGTTAGGCCCCTGAAGCTATGGTTCGGGCGCACAGGGGTTGGGCCCTTGGAGCTGGTGTTGGGGCCCCCAGGGGTTAGGCCCCTGGAGCTATGGTTCGGGCGCTCAGTGGTTGGGCCGCTGGAGCTGGTGTTGGGGCCCCTGACCTAATGTCACCCCTTGCTCTCCCATCCCCCACACAGACAGTCCCGACTCCATCACAGTAATGCCCAGACATTTCACGCATGGAGCAACAGTAACACTGTGTGGCCATGCAGGGTAATGCCCAGAGCATTTCCTGCATGGAGAAGAGTGACACCGTGTGGCCACATAGGGTAGTGCACAGAGCATTTCCCCGCATGGAGCTATGGTTCGGGAGCTCTGGGGTTGGGCCCCTGTAGCTGGTGTTGGGACTTCCAGGGGTTGGGCCCCTGCAGCTGGTGTTGGGGCCCCAGGGGTTAAGCCCCTGGCGCTATGGTTCGGGCGCTCAGGGGTTGGGCCCTTGGAGCTGGCGTGCGGGCCCCCAGGGAATAGGACCTTAGAGCTATGGTTTGGGCACTCTGGGGTTGGGCCCCTGGAGCTGGTGTTGGGGCTCCCAGGGGTTGGGCTCCTGGAGATGGTGTTGGGGCCTTCAGGGGTTAGGCCCCTGGAGGTATTGTTCAATCGCTCAGGGGTTGGGCCCTTGGAGCTGGTGTTGGGGCCCCCAGGGATTAGGCCCCTGGAGCTAAGGTTCGGGCGCTCAGGGGTTGGGACCCTGGAGCTGGTGTTGGGGACCCCAGGAGTTGGGCCCCTGGAGCTGGTGTTGGGGCCCCAGGGGTTAGTCCCCTTGAGCTAAGGCTCGGGCGCTCAGGGGTTGGGCCCCTGTAGCTGGTGTTTGGACCCCCAGGGGTTGGGTCCCTGGAGCTGGGGTTCGGGCCCCCGGGGGTTAGGCCCCTGGAGCTATGGTTCGGGCGCTCAGGGATTGAGCCCCTGGAGCTGGTTTTGGGGCCCCCAGGGGTTGGGCATCTGGAGCTGGGATTGGGGCCTCCAGGGGTTAGGCCCCTGGAGCTTTGGTTCGGGCGCTCAGGGGTTGAGCCCCTGGAGTTTGTGTTGGGTCCCCAAGTGGATTTGCCCCTGGAGCTGGTGTTGGGGACCTAGGGGTTAGGCCCTTGGAGCTATGGTTCGGGCGCTCAGCGGTTGGGCCCCTGTAGCTGGGGTGGAGGGCCCCAGGGGTTGGGCCCCTGGAGCTGGTGTTGCGGCCCACAGGGGTTCGGACCCTGGAGCTGGGGTTGGGGCCCCCGGGGGTTAGGCCCCTGGAGCTATGGTTTGGGCGCTCAGGGGTTGGGCCCCTGGAGCTGGTGTTGGGGCCCCCAGGGGTTGGGCCCCTGGAGCTATGGTTAGGGCGCTCCGGGGTTCGGCCCCTGGACCTTGTGTTGGGGCCCCCAGGGGTTGGGCTCCTGGAGCTGGTGTTAGGGCCCCCAGGGGTTGGGAACCTGAAGCTGGTGTTGGGGCCCCCAGGGGTTGGGCCCCTGGAGCTGGGGTTGGGGCCCTCGGGGGATAGGCCTCTGCAGCTATGGTTCGGGCGCTCAGGGGTTGGGCCCCTGGAACTGGAGCCGAGGGCCCCAGGGGTTGGGCCCCTGGAGCTGGGGTTGGGGCCCCGTGGGTTTCGCCCCTGGAGCTGGGGTTGGGGCCCCCAGGGGTTAGGCCTCTGGAGCTATGGTTCGGGCGCTCAGGGGTTTGGCCCCTGGAGCTGGTGTTGGGGCCCCCAGGGGTTGGGCCCCTGGAACTATGGTTCAGGCGCTCTGGGGATGGGCCCCTGGAGCTGGTTTTGGGGCTCCCAGGGATTGGGCCCTTGGAGCTGGTGTTGGGGCCCCCAGGGGTTGGGCCCCTGGAGCTGGGGTTGGGGCCACCAGGGGTTAGGTCCATGGAGCTATGGTTCGGGCGCTAAGGGGTTGGGTCCCTGGAGTTGGTGTTGGGGCCCTCGGGGCTGGGCCCCTGCAGCTAGTGTTGGGGCCCAGGGGTTAGACCCCTGGAGCTATGGTTCTGGCGCTCAGGGTTTCGGCCCCTGGAGCTGGTGGTGGGGTCCCCAGGGGTTGGGCCCCTGGAGCTGGGGTTGGGGCCCACAGGATTTAGGCCCCTGGAGCTATGGTTCGGGCTCTCAGGGGTTGGGCACCTCGAGCTATGGTTCGGGCGCTCAGGGGTTGGGCCGCTGGAGCTGGTGTTGGGGCCCCTGACCTAATGTCACACCTTGCTCTCCCATCCCCCACACAGACAGTCCCGACTCCATCACAGTAATGCCCAGACAGTTCACGCATGGAGCAACAGTAACACTGTGTGGCCATGCATGGTAATGCCCAGAGCATTTCCTGCATGGAGCAAGAGTGACACCGTGTGGCCACATAGGGTAGTGCACAGAGCATTTCCCCGCATGGAGCTATGGTTCGGGAGCTCTGGGGTTGGGCCCCTGTAGCTGGTGTTGGGAGTCCCAGGGGTTGGGCCCCTGTAGCTGGTGTTGGGGCCCCAGGGGTTGAGCCCCTTGCGCTATGGTTCGGGCGCTCAGGGGTTGGGCCCTTGGAGCTGGCGTGCGGGCCCCCAGGGAATAGGCCCCTAGTGCTATGATTTGGGCACTCTGGGGTCGGGCCCCTGGAGCTCGTGTTGGGGCTCCCAGGGGTTAGGCCCCTGGAGCTTGTGTTGGGACCCTCAGGGATTAGGCCCCTGGAGCTATGGTTCTGGCGCTCAGGGATTGGGCCCCTGGAGCTGGTTTTGGGGCCCCCAGGGGTTGGGCTCCTGGAGCAGGTGTTGGGGCCCCCAGGGGTTGGGCCCCTGGAGCTGTGGTTGGGGCCCCCGGGGGTTAGGCCCCTGGAGCTATGGTTCGGGCGCTCAGGGGTTGGGCCCCTGTAGCTGGTGTTTGGACCCTCAGGGGTTGTGTCCCTGGAGCTCGGGTTCGGGCCCCCGGGTGTTAGGCCCCTGGAGCTATGGTTCGGGCGCTCAGGGATTGAGCCCCTGGAGTTGGTTTTGGGGCCTCCAGGGGTTAGGCCCCTGGAGCTTTGGTTCGGGCGCTCAGGGGTTGGGCCCCTGGAGCTTGTGTTGGGTCCCCAAGGGGTTTTGCCCCTGGAGCTGGTGTTGGGGACCCAGGGGTTAGGCCCCTGGAGGTATGGTTCGGGCGCACAGGGGTTGGGCCCCTGGAGCTATAGTTCGGGCGCTCAGCGGTTGGGCCCCTGGAGCTGGGGTGGAGGGCCCCAGGGGTTGGGCCCCTGGAGCTAGTGTTGGGGCCCCCAGGGGTTGGGCTCCTGGAGCTGGTGGTGCCCGCAGGGGTTGGGCCCCTGGAGCTGTGGTTGGGGCCCCCAGGGGTTAGGCCTCTGTAGCTATGGTTCGGGCGCTCAGGGGTTGGGCCCCTGGAGCTGGTGTTGGGGCCCACAGGGGTTCGGACCCTGGAGCTGGGGTTGGGGCCCCCGGGGGTTGGGCACCTGGAGCTATGGTTTGGGCGCTCAGGGGTTGGGCCCCTGGAGCTGGTGTTGGGGCCCCCAGGGGTAGGGCCCCTGGAGCTATGGTTAGGGCGCTCCGGGGTTCGGCCCCTGGAATTTGTGTTGGGGCCCCCAGGGGTTGGGCTCCTGGAGCTGGTGTTGGGGCCCCCAGGGGTTGGGCCCCTGAAGCTGGTGTTGGGGCCCCCAGGGGCTGGGCCCCTGGAGCTGGGGTTGGGGCCCTCGGGGGTTAGGCCTCTGCAGCTATGGTTCGGGCGCTCAGGGGTTGGGCCCCTGGAACTGGGGTTGGGGCCCCGTGGGTTACGCCCCTGGAGCTGGGGTTGGGGCCCCCAGGGGTTGGGCCCCTGGAGCTATGGATCGGGCGCTCAGGGGTTTGGCCCCTGGAGCTGGTGTTGGGGCCCCCAGGGGTTGGGCCCCTGGAACTATGGTTCAGGCGCTCTGGGGTTGGGCCCCTGGAGCTGGTGTTGGGGCCACCAGGGGTTGGGCAACTGGAGCTGGGGTTGGGGCCACCAGGGGTTAGGTCCATGGAGCTATTGTTCGGACGCTCAGGGTTTGGGTCCCTGGAGTTGGTGTTGGGGCCCCAGGGGCTGGGCCCCTGCAGCTAGTGTTGTGGCCCCAGGGGTTAGACCCCTGGAGCTATGGTTCGGGCGCTCAGGGTTTGGGCCCCTGGAGCTGGTGGTGGGGCCCCAGGGGTTGGGCCCCTGGAGCTGGGGTTGGGGCCCACAAGATTTATTCCTCTGGAGCTATGGTTCGGGCTCTCAGGGGTTGGGCCCGTGGAGCTGGTGTTGGGGCCCCAGGGGCTGGGCCCCTGCAGCTAGTGTTGGGGCCCCAGGGGTTAGACCCCTGGAGCTATGGTTCGGGCGCTCAGGGGTTGGGCCATTGGAACTATGGTTCGGGCGCTCAGGGGTTGGGCCCCTGGAAATGGTGTTGGGGCCCCCAGGGGTTAGGCCCCTGGAGCTATGGTTCGGGCGCTCAGGGGTTGGGCCCCTGTAGCTGGCGTGCGGGCCCCCAGGGAATAGGCCCCTAGAGCTATGGGTTGGGCACTCTGGGGTTGGGCCCCTGGAGCTGGTGTTGGGGCTCCCAGGGGTTGGGCCCCTGGAGCTGGTGTTGAGGCCCTCAGGGATTAGGCCCCTGGAGCTATGGTTCTGGCGCTCAGGGATTGGGCCCCTGGAGCTGGTTTTGGAGCCCCCAGGGGTTTGGCTCCTGGAGCAGGTGTTGGGGCCCCCAGGGGTTGGGCCCCTGGAGCTGTGGTTGGGGCCCCCGGGGATTAGGCCCCTGGAGCTATGGTTCGGGCGCTCAGGGGTTGGGCCCCTGTAGCTGGTGTTTGGACCCCCAAGGTTTCGGCCCCTGTAGCTGGGGTTCGGGCCCCCGGGGGTTAGGCCCCTAGAGCTATGGTTCGGGCGCTCAGGGATTGAGCCCCTGGAGTTGGTTTTGGGGCCCCCAGGGGTTGGGCCCCTGGAGCTGGGATTGGGGCCTCCAAGGGTTAGGCCCCTGGAGCTTTGGTTCGGGCGCTCAGGGGTTGGGCCCCTGGAGCTTGTGTTGGGTCCCCAAGGGGTTTTGCCCCTGGAGCTGGTGTTGGGGACCCAGGGGTTAGGCCCCTGGAGCTATGGTTCGGGCGCACAGGGGTTGGGCCCCTGGAGCTATAGTTCGGGCGCTCAGCGGTTGGGCCCCTGGAGCTGGGGTGGAGGGCCCCAGGGGTTGGGCCCCTGGAGCTAGTGTTGGGGCCCCCAGGGATTGGGCCCCTGGAGCTATTTTTCGGGCGCTCTGGGGTTGGGCCCCTGGAGCTAGTGTTGGGGCCCCCAGGGGTTGGGCTCCTGTAGCTGATGGTGCTCGCAGGGTTTGGGCCCCTGGAGCTGTAGTTGGGGCCCCCAGGGGTTAGGCCTCTGGAGCTATGGTTTGGGCGCTCAGGGGTTGGGCCCCTGGAGCTGGGGTTGGGGCCCTCGGGGGCTAGGCCTCTGCAGCTATGGTTCGGGCGCTCAGGGGTTGGGCCCCTGGAGCTGGTGTTGGGGCCCACAGGGGTTCGGACCCTGGAGCTGGGGTTGGGGCCCCCGGGGGTAAGGCCCCTGGAGCTATGGTTTGGGCGCTCAGGGGTTGGGCCCCTGGAGCTGGGGTTGGGGCCCTCGGGGGCTAGGCCTCTGCAGCTATGGTTCGGGCGCTCAGGGGTTGGGCCCCTGGAACTGGGGTCGAGGGCCCCAGGGGTTGGGTCCCTGGAGCTGGGGTTGGGGCCCCGTGGGTTATGCCCCTGGAGCTGGGGTTGGGGCCCCCAGGGGTTAGGCCCCTGGAGCTATGGTTCAGGAGCTCTGGGGTTGGGCCCCTGGAGCTGGTGTTGGGGCTCCCAGGGATTGGGCTCTTGGAGCTGGTGTTGGGGCCCCCAGGGGTTGGGCCCCTGGAGCTGGGGTTGGGGCCACCAGGGGTTAGGTCCATGGAGCTATGGTTCGGGCGCTCAGGGGTTGGGTCCCTGGAGTTGGTGTTGGGGCCCCAGGGGCTGGGCCCCTGGAGCTATGGTTAGGGCGCTCCGGGGTTCGGCCCCTGGAACTTGTGTTGGGGCCCCCAGGGGTTGGGCTCCTGGAGCTGGTGTTGGGGCCCCCAGGGTTTGGGCCCCTGAAGCTGGTGTTGGGGACCCCAGGGGTTGGGCCCCTGGAGCTGGGGTTGGGGCCCTCGGGGGTTAGGCCTCTGCAGCTATGGTTCGGGCGCTCAGGGGTTGGGCCCCTGGAACTGGGGTCGAGGGCCCCAGGGGTTGGTCCCCTGGAGCTGTGGTTGGGGCCCCGTGGGTTACGCCCCTGGAGCTATGGTTCGGGCGCTCAGGGGTTTGGCTCCTGGAGCTGGTGTTGGGGCCCCCAGGGGTTGGGCCCCTGGAACTATGGTTCAGGCGCTCTGGGGTTAGGCCCCTGGAGCTGGTGTTGGGGCTCCCAGGGATTGGGCTCTTAGAGCTGGTGTTGGGGCCCATAGGGGTTTGGGCCACCAGGGGTTAGGTCCATGGAGCTATGGTTCGGGCGCTCAGGGGTTGGGTCCCTGGAATTGGTGTTGGGGCCCCAGGGGCTGGGCCCCTGCAGCTAGTGTTGGGGCCCCAGGGGTTAGACCCCTGGAGCTATGGTTCGGGCGCTCAGGGGTTGGGCCACTGGAACTATGGTTCGGGCGCTCAGGGGTTGGGCCCCTGGAGCTGGTGTTGGGGCCCCCAGTGGTTAGGCCCCTGGAGCTATGGTTCGGGCGCTCAGGGGTTGGGCCGCTGAAGCTGGTGTTGGGGCCCCTGACCTAATGTCACCCCTTGCTCTCTCATCCCCCACACAGACAGTCCCGACTCCATCACAGTAATGCCCAGTCATTTCACGCATGGAGCAACAGTAACACTGTGTGGCCATGCAGGGTAATGCCGAGAGCATTTCCTGAATGGACCAAGAGTGACACCGTGTGGCCACATAGGGTAGTGCACAGAGCATTTCCCCGCATGGAGCTATGGTTCGGGAGCTCTGGGGTTGGGCCCCTGTAGCTGGTGTTGGGACTCCCAGGGGTTGGGCCCCTGGAGCTGGTGTTGGGGCCGCAGGGGTTAAGCCCCTTGCGCTATGGTTCGGGCGCTCAGGGGTTGGGCCCTTGGAGCTGGCGTGCGGGCCCCCAGGGAATAGGCCCCTAGAGCTATGATTTGGGCACTCTGGGCTTGGGCCCCTGGAGCTGGTGTTGGGGCTCCCAGAGGTTGGGCCCCTGGAGCTGGTGTTGGGGCCCTCAGGGATTGGGCCCCTGGAGCTGGTTTTGGGGCCCCCAGGGGTTGGGCTCCTGGAGCAGGTGTTGGGGCCCCCAGGGGTTGGGCCCCTGGAGCTGTGGTTGGGGCCCCCGGGGGTTAGGCCCCTGGAGCTATGGTTCGGGCGCTCAGGGGTTGGTCCCCTGTAGCTGGTGTTTGGACCCCCAGGGGTTGGGTCCCTGGAGCTGGGGTTTGGGCCCCCGGGGGTTAGGCCCCTGGAGCTATGGTTCGGGCGCTCAGGGATTGAGCCCCTGGAGCTGGTTTTGGGGCCCCCAGGGGTTGGGCCTCTGGAGCTGGTATTGGGGCCTCCAGGGGTTAGGCCCCTGGAGCTTTGGTTCGGGCGCTCAGGGGTTGGGCCCCTGGAGCTTGTGTTGGGTCCCCAAGGGGATTTGCCCCTGGAGCTGGTGTTGGGGACCCAGGGGTTAGGCCCTTGGAGCTATGGTTCGGGCGCACAGGGGTTGGGCCCCTGGAGCTATAGTTCGGGCGCTCAGCGGTTGGGCCCCTGGAGCTGGGGTGGAGGGCCCCAGGGGTTGGGCCCCTGGAGCTGGTGTTGGGGCCCACAGGGGTTCGGACCCTGGAGCTGGGGTTGGGGCCCCCGGGGGTTAGGCCCCTGGAGCTATGGTTTGGGCGCTCAGGGGTTGGGCCCCTGGAGCTGGTGTTGGGGCACCCAGGGATTGGGCCCCTGGAGCTATGGTTAGGGCGCTCCGGGGTTCTGCCCATGGAACTTGTCTTGGGGCCCCCAGGGGTTGGGCTCCTGCAGCTGGTGTTGGGGCCCCCAGGGGTTGGGCCCCTGAAGCTGGTGTTGGGGCCCCCAGGGGTTGGGCCCCTGGAGCTGGGGTTGAGGCCCTCGGGGCATAGGCCTCTGCAGCTATGGTTCGGGCGCTCAGGGGTTGGGCCCCTGGAACTGGGGTCGAGGGCCCCGTGGGTTACGCCCCTGGAGCTGCGGGTTGGGGCCCCCAGGGGTTAGGCCTCTGGAGCTATTGTTCGGGCGCTGAGGGGTTTGGCCCCTGGAGCTGGTGATGGGGCCCCCAGGGGTTGGGCCCCTGGAACTATGGTTCAGGCGCTCTGGGGATGGGCCCCTGGAGCTGGTGTTGGGGCTCCCAGGGATTGGGCTCTTGGAGCTGGTGTTGGGGCCCCCAGGGGTTGGGCCCCTGGAGCTGGGGTTGGGGACACCAGGGGTTAGGTCCATGGAGCTATGGTTCGGGCGCTCAGGGGTTGGGTCCCTGGAGTTGGTGTTGGGGCCCCAGGGGCTGGGCCCCTGCAGCTAGTCTTGGGGCCCCAGGGGTTAGACCCCTGGAGCTATGGTTCTGGCGCTCAGGGTTTGGGCCCCTGGAGCTGGTGGTGGGGTCCCCAGGGGTTGGGCTCCTGGAGCTGGGGTTGGGGCCCACAGGATTTAGGCACCTGGAGCTATGGTTCGGGCTCTCAGGGGTTGGGCCCCTGGAGCTATGGTTCGTGCGCTCAGGGGTTGGGCCGCTGGAGCTGGTGTTGGGGCCCCTGACCTAATGTCACCCCTTGCTCTCCCATCCCCCACACAGACAGTCCCGACTCCATCACAGTAATGCCCAGACAGTTCACGCATGGAGCAACAGTAACACTGTGTGGCCATGCAGGGTAATGCCCAGAGCATTTCCTGCATGGAGCAAGAGTGACAATGTGTGGCCACATAGGGTAGTGCACAGAGCATTTCCCCGCATGGAGCTATGGTTCGGGAGCTCTGGGGTTGGGCCCCTGTAGCTGGTGTTGGGAGTCCCAGGGGTTGGGCCCCTGGAGCTGGTGTTGGGGCCCCAGGGGTTAAGCCCCTTGCGCTATGGTTCGGGCGCTCAGGGGTTGGGCCCTTGGAGCTGGCGTGCGGGCCCCCAGGGAATAGGCCCCTAGAGCTATGATTTCGGCACTCTGGGGTTGGGCCTCTGGAGCTGGTGTTGGGGCTCCCAGGGGTTGGGCCCCTGGAGCTGGTGTTGGGGCCCTCAGGGATTAGGCCCCTGGAGCTATGGTTCTGGCGCTCAGGGATTGGGCCCCTGGAGCTGGTTTTGGGGCCCCCAGGGGTTGGGCTCCTGGAGCAGGTGTTGGGGCAACCAGGGGTTGGGCCCCTGGAGCTGTGGTTGGGGCCCCCAGGGGTTAGGCCCCTGGAGCTATGGTTTGGGCGCTCAGGGGTTGGGCCCCTGTAGCTGGTGTTTGGACCCCCAGGGGTTGGGTCCCTGGAGCTGGGGTTCGGGCCCCCGGGGGTTAGGACTCTGGAGCTATGGTTCGGGCGCTCAGGGATTGAGCCCCTGGAGCTGGTTTTGGGGCCTCCAGGGGTTAGGCCCCTGGAGCTTTGGTTCGGGCGCTCAGGGGTTGGGCCCCTGGAGCTTGTGTTGGGTCCCCAAGGGGTTTTGCCCCTGGAGCTGGTGTTGGGGACCCAGGGGTTAGGCCCCTGGAGGTATGGTTCGGGCGCACAGGGGTTGGGCCCCTGGAGCTATAGTTCGGGCGCTCAGCGGTTGGGCCACTGGAGCTGGGGTGGAGGGCCCCAGGGGTTGGGCCCCTGGAGCTAGTGTTGGGGCCCCTAGGGGTTGGGCTCCTGGAGCTGGTGGTGCCCACAGGGGTTGGGTCCCTGGAGCTGTGGTTGGGGCCCCCAGGGGTTAGGCCTCTGTAGCTATGGTTCGGGCGCTCAGGGGTTGGGCCCCTGGAGCTGGTGTTGGGGCCCACAGGGGTTCGGACCCTGGAGCTGGGGTTGGGGACCCCGGGGGTTAGGCCCCTGGAGCTATGGTTTGGGCGCTCAGGGGTTGGGCCCCTGGAGCTGGTGTTGGGACCCCCAGGGGTAGGGCCCCTGGAGCTATGGTTAGGGCGCTCCGGGGTTCGGCCCCTGGAACTTGTGTTGGGGCCCCCAGGGGTTGGGCTCCTGGAGCTGGTGTTGGGGCCCCCAGGGGTTGGGCCCCTGAAGCTGGTGTTGTGGCCCCCAGGGGTTGGGCCCCTGGAGCTGGGTTTGGGGCCCTCGGGGGTTAGGCCTCTGCAGCTATGGTTCGGGCGCTCAGGGGTTGGGCCCCTGGAACTGGGGTCGAGGGCCCCAGGTGTTGGGCCCCTGGAGCTGGGGTTGGGGCCCTGTGGGTTACGCCCCTGGAGCTGGTGTTGGGGCCCCCAGAGGTTGGGCCCCTGGAGCTGGGGTTGGGGCCACCAGGGGCTGGGCCCCTGCAGCTAGTGTTGTGGCCCTAGGCGTTAGACCCCTGGAGCTATGGTTCGGGCGCTCAGGGTTTGGGCCCCTGGAGCTGGTGGTGGGGCCCCAGGGGCTGGGCCCCTGCAGCTAGTGTTGGGGCCCCAGGGGTTAGACCCCTGGAGCTATGGTTCGGGCGCTCAGGGGTTGGGCCATTGGAACTATGGTTCAGGCGCTCAGGGGTTGGGCCCCTGGAGCTAGTGTTGGGGCCCCCAGGGGTTAGGCCCCTGGAGCTATGGTTCGGGCGCTCAGGGGTTGGGCCGCTGGAGCTGGTGTTGGGGCCCCTGACCTAATGTCACCCCTTGCTCTCCCATCCCCCACACAGACAGTCCCGACTCCATCACAGTAGTGCCCAGACATTTCACGCATGGAGCAAAAGTAAGATTGTGTGGCCATACAGGGTAATGCCCAGAGCATTTCCTGCATGGAGCAAGAGTGACACCGTGTGGCCACATAGGGTAGTGCACAGAGCATTTCCCTGCATGGAGCTATGGTTCGGGAGCTCTGGGGTTGGGCCCCTGTAGCTGGTGTTGGGGCCCCAGGGGTTAAGCCCCTTGCGCTATGGTTCGGGCGCTGAGGGGTTGGGCCCTTGGAGCTGGCGTGCGGGCCCCCAGGGAATAGGCCCCTAGAGGTATGGTTTGGGCACTCTGGGCTTGGGCCCCTGGAGCTGGTGTTGGGGCTCCCAGGGGTTGGGCCCCTGGAGCTGGTGTTGGGGCCCTCAGGGATTAGGCCCCTGGAGCTATGGTTCTGCTGCTCAGGGATTGGGCCCCTGGAGCTGGTTTTGGGGCCCCCAGGGTTTGTGCTCCTGGAGTAGGTGTTGGGGCCCCCAGGGGTTGGGCCCCTGGAGCTGTGGTTGGGGCCCCAAGGGTTAGGCCCCTGGAGCTATGGTTCGGGCGCTCAGGCTTTGGGCCCCTTTAGCTGGTGTTTGGACCCCCAGGGGTTGGGCCCCTGGAGCTGGGGTTCGGGCCCCCGGGGGTTAGGCCCCTAGAGCTATGGTTCGGGCGCTCAGGGATTGAGCCCCTGGAGCTGATTTGGGGCCCCCAGGGGTTGGGCCCCTGGAGCTGGGATTGGGGCCTCCAGGGGTTAGGCCCCTGGAGCTTTGGTTCGGGCGCTCAGGGGTTGGGCCCCTGGAGCTTGTGTTGGGTCCCCAAGGGGTTTTGCCGCTGGAGCTGGTGTTGGGGACCCAGGGGTTAGGCCCCTGGAACTATGGTTCGGGCGCACAGGGGATGGGCCCCTGGAGCTATAGTTCGGGCGCTCAGCGGTTGGGCCCCTGGAGCTGGGGTGGAGGGCCCCAGGGGTTGGGCCCCTAGAGCTAGTGTTGGGGCCCCCAGGGATTGGGCCCCTGGAGCTATTTTTCGGGCGCTCTGGGGTTGGGCCCCTGGAGCTAGTGTTGGGGCCCCCAGGGGTTGAGGTCTTGGATCTGGTGGTGCCCGCAGGGGTTGGGCCCCTGGATCTGTGGTTGGGGCCCCCAGGGGTTAGGCCTCTCGAGCTATGGTTTAGGCGCTCAGGGGTTGGGCCCCTGGAGCTGGTGTTGGGGCCCACAGGGGTTCGGACTCTGGAGCTGGGGTTGGGGCCACCGGGGGTTAGGCCCCTGAAGCTATGGTTTGGGCGCTCAGGGGTTGGGCCCCTGGAGCTGGTGTTGGGGCCCCCAGGGGTTGGGCCCCTGAAGCTGGTGTTGGGGCCCCCAGGGTTTGGGCCCCTGGAGCTGGGGTTGATGGCCCCAGGGGTTGGGCCCCTGGAGCTGGGGTTGGGGCCCCGTGGGTTATGCCCCTGGAGCTGGGGTTGGGGCCCCCAGGGGTTAGGCCCCTGGAGCTATGGTTCAGGCGCTCTAGGGTTGGGCCCCTGGAGCTGGTGTTGGGGCTCCCAGGGATTGGGCTCTTGGAGCTGGTGTTGGGGCCCCCAGGGGTTGGGCCCCTGGAGCTGGGGTTGGGGCCACCAGGGGTTAGGTCCATGGAGCTATGGTTCGGGCGCTCAGGGGTTGGGTCCCTGGAGTTGGTGTTGGGGCCCCAGGGGCTGGGCCCCTGCAGCTAGTGTTGGGGCCCCAGGGGTTAGACCCCTGGAGCTATGTTTCGGGCGCTCAGGGTTTGGGCCCCTGGAGCTGGTGGTGGGGCCCCCAGGGGTTGGGCTCCTGGAGCTGGTGTTGGGGCCCCCAGGGGTTGGGCCCCTGGAGCTGTGGTTGGGGCCCTCGGGGGTTAGGCCCCTGGAGCTATGGTTCGGGCACTCAGGGGTTGGGCCCCTGAAACTGGTGTTGGGGAACCCAGGGGTTGGGCCCTTGGAGCTTTGGTTGGGGCCCTCAGGGGTTAGGCCCCTGCAGCTATGGTTCGGGGGCTCAGGGATTGGGCCCCTGGAGCTGGTGTTGGGGCCCCAAGGGGTTGGGCCGGTGGAGCTGGTGTTGGGGACCCAGGTTTTAGGCCCGTGGAGCTATGGTTCAGGCACTCAGGGGTTGGACCCCTGGAGCTATGGTTCGGGCGCTCTGGGGTCGGGCCCCTGGCGCTGGTGTTGGGCACCCAGGTTTTAGGCCCGTGGAGCTATGGTTCAGGCACTCAGGGGTTGGACCCCTGGAGCTATGGTTCGGGCGCTCAGGGGTTGGTTCGTGGAGCTAGGGTCGAGGGCCCCAGGGGTGGGGCCCCTGGAGCTGGTGTTGGAGCCCCCAGGTTTTGAGGTCCTGGAGATTCTGTTGGGGCTCGCAGGGGTTGGACCCCTGGAGCTCGTGTTGGGGACCCAGGGGTTAGGCCCCTGGAGCTATGGTTCGGGTGCACAGGGGTTGGGCCCCTGGAGCTATAGTTCGGGCGCTCAGCGGTTGGGCCCCTGGAGCTGGGGTGGAGGGCCCGAGGGGTTGGGCCCCTGGAGCTAGTGTTGGGGCCCCCAGGGATTGGGCCCCTGGAGCTATGTTTCGGGCGCTCTGGCGTTGGGCTCCTGGAGCTAGCGTTGGGGATCCCAGGGGTTGGGCTCCTGGACCTGGTGGTGCCCGCAGGGGCTGGGCCCCTGGAGCTGTGGTTGGGGCCCCCAGGGGTTAGGCCTCTGGAGCTATGGTTCAGGTGCTCAGGGGTGGGGCCCCTGGAGCTGGTGTTGGGGCCCACAGGCGTTGGGCCCCTGGAGCTATGGCTAGGGCGCTCCGGGGTTCGGCCCCTGGAACTTGTGTTGGGGCCCCCAGGGGTTGGGCTCCTGGAGCTGGTGTTGGGGCCCCCAGAGGTTGGGCCCCTGAAGCTGGTGTTGGGGCCCCCAGGAGTTGGGCCCCTGGAGCTGGGGTTGGGGCCCTCGGGGGTTAGGACTCTGCAGCTATGGTTCGGGCGCTCAGGGGTTGGGCCCCTGGAACTGGGGTCGACGTCCCCAGGGGTTGGGCCCCTGGAGCTGGGGTTGGGGCCCCGTGGGTTACGCCCCTGGAGCTGGGGTTGGGGCCTCCAGGGGTTAGGCCCCTGGAGCTATGGTTCGGGCGCTCAGGGGTTTGGACCCTGGAGCTGGTGTTGGGGCCCCCAGGGGTTCGGCCCCTGGAACTATGGTTCAGGCGCTCTGGGGTTGGGCCCCTGGAGCTGGTGTTGGGGCTCCCAGGGATTGGGCTCTTGGAGCTGGTGTTGGGGCCCCCAGGGGTTGGGCCCCTGGAGCTGGGGTTGGGGCCACCAGGGGTTAGGTCCATGGAGCTATGGTTCGGGCGCTCAGGGGTTGGGTCCCTGGAGTTGGTGTTGGGGCCCCAGGGGCTGGGCCCCTGCAGCTAGTGTTGGGGCCCCAGGGGTTAGACCCCTGGAGCTATGGTTCGGGCGCTCAGGGTTTGGGCCCCTGGAGCTGGTGGTGGGGCCCCCAGGGGTTGGGCCCCTGGAGCTGGGGTTGGGGCCCACAGGATTTAGGCCCCTGGAGCTATGGTTCGGGCTCTCAGGGGTTGGGCCCCTGGAGCTGGTGTTGGGGCCCAAGGGGCGGGGCCCCTGCAGCTAGTGTTGGGGCCCCAGGGGTTAGACCCCTGGAGCTATGGTTCGGGCGCTCAGGGGTTGGGCCCCTGGAACTATGGTTTGGGCGCTCAGGGGTTGGGCCCCTGGAGCTGGTGTTGGGGCCCCCAGGGGTTAGACCCCTGGAGCTATGGTTCAGGCGCTCAGGGGTTGGGCCCATGGAGCTATGGTTCGGGAGCTCTGGGGTTGGGCCCCTGTAACTGGTGTTGGGACTCCCAGGGGTTGGGCCCCTGGAGCTGGTGTTGGGGCCCCAGGGGTTAAGCCCCTTGCGCTATGGTTCGGGCGCTCAGGGGTTGGGCCCTTGGAGCTGGGGTGCGGGCCCCCAGGGAATAAGCCCCTAGAGCTATGGTTTGGGCACTCTGGGCTTGGGCCCCTGGAGCTGGTGTTGGGGCTCCCAGGGGTTGGGCCCCTGGAGCTGGTGTTGGGGCCCTCAGGGATTAGGCCCCTGGAGCTATGGTTCTGGCGCTCAGGGATTGGGCCCCTGGAGCTGGTTTTGGGGCCCCCAGGGGTTGGGCTCCTGGAGTAGGTGTTGGGGCGCCCAGGGGTTGGGCCCCTGGAGCTGTGGTTGGGGCCCCCGGGGGTTAGGCCCCTGGAGCTATGGTTCGGGCGCTCAGGGGTTGGGCCCCTGGAGCTATGGTTCGGGCGCTCAGGGGTTGGGACCCTGGAGCTGGGGTGGAAGGCCCCAGGGGTTGGGCCCCTGGAGCTGGTGTTGGGGCCCCCAGGGATTGGGCCCCTGGAGCTATGTTTCGGGCGCTCTTGGGTCGGGCCCCTGGAGCTGGTGTTGGGCACCCAGGTTTTAGGCCCATGGAGCTATGGTTCAGGCACTCAGGGGTTGGACCCCTGGAGCTATGGTTCGGGCGCTCAGGGGTTGGTTCGTGGAGCTAGGGTCGAGGGCCCCAGGGGTGGGGCCCCTGGAGCTGGTGTTGGAGCCCCCAGGTTTTGAGGTCCTGGAGATTCTGTTGGGGCTCGCAGGGGTTGGACCCCTGGAGCTCGTGTTGGGGACCCAGGGGTTAGGCCCCTGGAGCTATGGTTCGGGTGCACAGGGGTTGGGCCCCTGGAGCTATAGTTCGGGCGCTCAGCGGTTGGGCCCCTGGAGCTGGGGTGGAGGGCCCGAGGGGTTGGGCCCCTGGAGCTAGTGTTGGGGCCCCCAGGGATTGGGCCCCTGGAGCTATGTTTCGGGCGCTCTGGCGTTGGGCTCCTGGAGCTAGCGTTGGGGATCCCAGGGGTTGGGCTCCTGGACCTGGTGGTGCCCGCAGGGGCTGGGCCCCTGGAGCTGTGGTTGGGGCCCCCAGGGGTTAGGCCTCTGGAGCTATGGTTCAGGTGCTCAGCGGTGGGGCCCCTGGAGCTGGTGTTGGGGCCCACAGGCGTTGGGCCCCTGGAGCTATGGCTAGGGCGCTCCGGGGTTCGGCCCCTGGAACTTGTGTTGGGGCCCCCAGGGGTTGGGCTCCTGGAGCTGGTGTTGGGGCCCCCAGAGGTTGGGCCCCTGAAGCTGGTGTTGGGGCCCCCAGGAGTTGGGCCCCTGGAGCTGGGGTTGGGGCCCTCGGGGGTTAGGACTCTGCAGCTATGGTTCGGGCGCTCAGGGGTTGGGCCCCTGGAACTGGGGTCGAGGTCCCCAGGGGTTGGGCCCCTGGAGCTGGGGTTGGGGCCCCGTGGGTTACGCCCCTGGAGCTGGGGTTGGGGCCTCCAGGGGTTAGGCCCCTGGAGCTATGGTTCGGGCGCTCAGGGGTTTGGACCCTGGAGCTGGTGTTGGGGCCCCCAGGGGTTCGGCCCCTGGAACTATGGTTCAGGCGCTCTGGGGTTGGGCCCCTGGAGCTGGTGTTGGGGCTCCCAGGGATTGGGCTCTTGGAGCTGTTGTTGGGGCCCCCAGGGGTTGGGCCCCTGGAGCTGGGGTTGGGGCCACCAGGGGTTAGGTCCATGGAGCTATGGTTCGGGCGCTCAGGGGTTGGGTCCCTGGAGTTGGTGTTGGGGCCCCAGGGGCTGGGCCCCTGCAGCTAGTGTTGGGGCCCCAGGGGTTAGACCCCTGGAGCTATGGTTCGGGCGCTCAGGGTTTGGGCCCCTGGAGCTGGTGGTGGGGCCCCCAGGGGTTGGGCCCCTGGAGCTGGGGTTGGGGCCCACAGGATTTAGGCCCCTGGAGCTATGGTTCGGGCTCTCAGGGGTTGGGCCCCTGGAGCTGGTGTTGGGGCCCAAGGGGCGGGGCCCCTGCAGCTAGTGTTGGGGCCCCAGGGGTTAGACCCCTGGAGCTATGGTTCGGGCGCTCAGGGGTTGGGCCACTGGAACTATGGTTTGGGCGCTCAGGGGTTGGGCCCCTGGAGCTGGTGTTGGGGCCCCCAGGGGTTAGACCCCTGGAGCTATGGTTCGGGCGCTCAGGGGTTGGGCCCCTGGAGCTATGGTTCGGGAGCTCTGGGGTTGGGCCCCTGTAGCTGGTGTTGGGACTCCCAGGGGTTGGGCCCCTGGAGCTGGTGTTGGGGCCCCAGGGGTTAAGCCCCTTGCGCTATGGTTCGGGCGCTCAGGGGTTGGGCCCTTGGAGCTGGCGTGCGGGCCCCCAGGGAATAGGCCCCTAGAGCTGTGTTTTGGGCACTCTGGGCTTGGGCCCCTGGAGCTGGTGTTGGGGCTCCCAGGGGTTGGGCCCCTGGAGCTGGTGTTGGGGCCCTCAGGGATTAGGCCCCTGGAGCTATGGTTCTGGCGCTCAGGGATTGGGCCCCTGGAGCTGGTTTTGGGGCCCCCAGGGGTTGGGCTCCTGGAGTAGGTGTTGGGGCGCCCAGGGGTTGGGTCCCTGGAGCTGTGGTTGGGGCCCCCGGGGGTTAGGCCCCTGGAGCTATGGTTCGGGCGCTCAGGGATTGAGCCCCTGTAGCTGGTGTTTGGACCCCTAGGGGTTGGGTCCCTGGAGCTGGGGTTCGGGCCCCCGGGGGTTAGGCCCCTGGAGCTATGGTTCGGGCGCTCAGGGATTGAGCCCCTGGAGCTGGTTTTGGGGCCCCCAGGGGTTGGGCCCCTGGAGCTGGTGTTGGGGCCCCCAGTGGTTGGGCCCCTGGAACTATGGTTCAGGAGCTCTGGGGTTGGGCCACTGGAGCTGGTGTTGGGGCTCCCAGGGATTGGGCTCTTGGAGCTGGTGTTGGGGCCCCCAGGGGTTGGGCCCCTGGAGCTGGGGTTGGGGCCACCAGGGGTTAGGTCCACGCAGCTATGGTTCGGGTGCTCAGGGGTTGGGTCCCTGGAGTTGGTGATCGGTCCCCAGGGGCTGGGCCACTGCAGCTAGTGTTGGGGCCCCAGGGGTTAGACCCCTGGAGCTATGGTTCGGGCGCTCAGGGTTTGGGCCCCTGGAGCTGGTGGTGGGGCCCCCAGGGGTTGGGCCCCTGGAGCTGGGGTTGGGGCCCACAGGATTTAGGCCCCTGGAGCTATGGTTTGGGCTCTCAGGGGTTGTGCCCCTGGAGCTGGTGTTGGGACCCCAGGGGTTAGGCCCCTGGAGCTATGGTTCTGGCGCTCACGGATTGGGCCCCTGGAGCTGGTTTTGGGGCCCCCAGGGGTTGGGCTCCTGGAGCAGGTGTTGGGGCCCCCAGGGGTTGGGCCTCTGGAGCTGTGGTTAGGGCCCCCGGTGGTTAGGCCCCTGGAGCTATGGTTCGGGCGCTCAGGGGTTGGGCCCCTGTAGCTGGTGTTTGGACCCCCAGGGGTTGGGCCCGTGGAGCTGGGGTTCGGGCCCCCGGGGGTTAGGCCCCTGGAGCTATGGTTCGGGCGCTCAGGGGTTGGGCCCATGTAGCTGGTGTTTGGACCCCCAGGGGTTGGGCCCCTGGAGCTGGGATTCGGGCGTCCAGGGGTTAGGCCCCTGGAGCTTTGGTTCGGGCGCTCAGGGGTTGGGCCCCTGGAGCTTGTGTTTGGTCCCCAAGGGGTTTTGCCCTGGAGCTGGTGTTGGGGACCCAGGGGTTAGGCCCCTGGAGCTATGGTTCGGGCGCACAGGGGATGGGCCCCTGGAGCTATAGTTCGGGCGCTCAGCGGTTGGGCCCCTGGAGCTGGGTTGGAGGGCCCCAGGGGTTGGGCCCCTGGAGCTAGTGTTGGGGCCCCAAGGGATTGGGCCCCTGGAGCTATGTTTCGGGCGCTCTGGGGTTGGGCCCCTGGAGCTAGTGTTGGGGCCCCCAGGGGTTGGGCTCCTGGAGCTGGTGGTGCCTGCAGGGGTTGGGCCCCTGGAGCTGTGGTTGGGGCACCCAGGGGTTAGGCCTCTGGAGCTATGGTTCGGGCGCTCAGGGGTTGGGCCCCTGGAGCTGGTGTTGGGGCCCATAGGGGTTCGGACCCTGGAGCTGGGGTTGGGGCCCCCAGGGGTTAGGCCCCTGGAGCTATGGTTTGGGCACTCAGGGGTTGGGCCCCTGGAGCTGGGGTTGGAGCCCTCGGGGGTTAGGCCTCTGCAGCTATAGTTCGGGCGCTCAGGGGTTAGGCCCCTGGAACTGGGGTCGAGGGCCCCAGGGGTTGGGCCCCTGGAGCTGGGGTTGGGGCCCCGTGGGTTACGCCCCTGGAGCTGGGGTTGGGGCCCCCAGGGGTTGGGCCCCTGGAACTATGGTTTAGGCGCTCTGGGGTTGGGCCCCTGGAGCTGGTGTTGGGGCTCCCAGGGATTGGGCTCTTGGAGCTGGTGTTGGGTCACCCAGGCGTTGGGCCCCTGGAGCTGAGGTTGGGGCCACGAGGGGTTAGGTACATGGAGCTATGGTTCGGGCGCTCAAGGGTTGGGTCCCTGGAGTTGGTGTTGGGGCCCCAGGGGCTGGGCCCCTGCAGCTAGTGTTGGGGCCCCAGGGGTTAGACCCCTGGAGCTATGGTTCGGGCGCTCAGGGTTTGGGCCCCTGGAGCTGGTGGTGGGGTCCCCAGGGGTGGGGCCCCTGGAGCTGGGGTTGGGGCCCACAGGATTTAGGCCCCTGGAGCTATAGTTCGGGCTCTCAGGGGTTGGGCCCCTGGAGCTATGGTTCGGGCGCTCAAGGGTTGGGCCGCTGGAGCTGGTTTTGGGGCCCCTGACCTAATGTCACCCCTTGCTCTCCCATCCCCCACACAGACAGTCCCGACTCCATCACAGTAATGCCCAGACATTTCACGCATGGAGCAACAGTAACACTGTGTGGCGATGCAGGGTAATGCCCAGAGCATTTCCTGCATGCAGCAAGAGTGTCACCGTGTGGCCACATAGGGTAGTGCACAGAGCATTTCCCCGCATGGAGCTATGGTTCGGGAGCTCTGGGGTTGGGCCCCTGTAGCTGGTGTTGAGACCCCCAGTAGTTGGGCCCCTGGAGCTATGGTTAGGGCGCTCCAGGGTTCGGCCCCTGGAACTTGTGTTGGGGCCCCCAGGGGTTCAGCTCCTGGAGCTGGTGTTGGGGCCCCCAGGGGTTGGGCCCCTGAAGCTGGTGTTGGGGCCCCCAGGGGTTGGGCCCCTGGAGCTGGGGTTGGGGCCCTCGGGGGTTAGGCCTCTGCAGCTATGGTTCAGGCGCTCAGGGGTTGGGCCCCTGGAACTGGGGTGGAGGGCCCCAGGGTTTGGGCCTCTGGAGCTGGGGTTGGGGCCCCGTGGGTTACGCCCCTTGAGCTGGGGTTGGGGCCCCCTGGGGTTAGGCCCCTGGAGCTATGTTTCGGGCGCTCAGGGGTTTGGACCCTGGAGCTGGTGTTGGGGCCCCCAGGGGTTGGGCCCCTGGAACTATGGTTCAGGCGCTCTGGGGTTGGGCCCCTGGAGCTGGTGTTGGGGCTCCCAGGGATTGGGCTCTTGGAGCTGGTGTTGGGGCCCCCAGGGGTTGGGCCCCTGGAGCTGGGGTTGGGGCCACCAGGGTTTAGGTCCATGGAGCTATGGTTCGGGCGCTCAGGGGTTGGGTCCCTGGAGTTGGTGTTGGGGCCCCAGGGGCTGGGCCCCTGCAGCTAGTGTTGGGTCCCCAGGGGTTAGACCCCTGGAGGTATGGTTCGGGCGGTCAGGGTTTGGGCCCCTGGAGCTGGTGGTGGGGTCCCCAGGTGTTGGGCCCCTGGAGCTGGGGTTGGGGCCCACAGGATTTAGGCCCCTGGACTTATGGTTCGGGCTCTCAGGGGTTGGGCCCCTGGAGCTATGGTTCGGGCGCTCAGGGGTTGGGCCGCTGGAGCTGGTGTTGGGGCTGCCAGGGTTTGGGCTCGTGAAGCTGGTGTTGGGGCCTCCAGGGGTTAGGCCCCTGGAGGTATTGTTCGGGCTCTCAGGGGTTGGGCCCTTGGAGCTGGTGTTGGGGCCCCCAGGGATTAGGCCCCTGGAGCTAAGGTGCGGGCGCTCAGGTGTTGGGACCCTGGAGCTGGTGTTGGGGTCCCCAGGGGTTGGGCCCCTGGAGCTGGTGTTCGGGCCCCAGGGGTTAGGCCCCTGGAGCTATCGTTCGGGTGCTCAGGGGTTTGGCCCCTGGAGCTGGTGTTTGGGCCCCCAGGGGTTGGGCCCCTGGAGCTAGTGTTGTAGCCCCCAGGGATTGGGCCCCTGGAGCTATGTTTCCGACGCTCTGGGGTTGGGCCCCTGGAGCTAGTGTTGGGGCCCCCAGGGGTTGGGCTCCTGGAGCTGGTGGTGCCCGCAGGGGTTGGGCCCCTGGAGCTGTGGTTGGGGCCCCTAGGGGTTAGGCCTCTGGAGCTATGGTTCGGGTGCTCAGGGATTGAGCCCCTGAAGCTGGTTTTGGGGCCCCCAGGGGTTGGGCCCCTGGGGCTGGGATTGGGGTCTCCAGGGGTTAGGCCCCTGGAGCTTTGGTTCGGGCGCTCAGGGGTTGGGCACCTGTAGCTTGTGTAGGGTTCCCAAGGGGTTTTGCCCCTGCAGCTGGTGTTGGGGACCAAGGGGTTAGGCCCCTGGAGCTATGGTTCCGGCGCACAGGGATTGGGCCCCTGGAGCTATAGTTCGGGCGCTCAGCGGTTGGTCCCCTGGAGCTGGGGTGGAGGGCCCCAGGGGTTGGGCCCCTGGATCTAGTGTTGGGGCCCCCAGGGGTTGGGCTCCCGGAGCTGGTGGTTCCCGCAGGGGTTGGGCCCCTGGAGCTGTGGTTGGGGCCCCCAGGGGTTACGCCTCTGGAGCTATGGTTCGGGCGCTCAGGGGTTGGGCCCCTGGAGCTGGTGTTGGGGCCCACAGGGGTTCGGATCCTGGAGCTGGGGTTGGGGCCCACGGGGGTTAGGCCCCTGGAGCTATGGTTTGGGCGCTCAGGGGTTGGGCCCCTGGAGCTGGTGTTGGGCCCCCAGGGGTTGGGCCCCTGGAGCTATGGTTAGGGCGCTAAAGGATTCGGCCCCTGGAACTTGTGTTGGGGCCCCCAGGGGTTGGGCTCCTGGAGCTGGTGTTGGGGCCCCCAGGGGTTGGGCCCCTGAAGCTGGTGTTGGGGCCCCCAGGGGTTGGGCCCCTGGAGCTGGGGTTGGGGCCCTCGGGGGTTAGGCCTCTGCAGCTATGGTTCGGGCGCTCAGGGGTTGGGCCCCTGGAACTGGGGTCGAGGGCCCCAGGGGTTGGGCCCCTGGAGCTAGTGTTGGGGCCCCCAGGGGTTGGGCTCCTGGAGCTGGTGGTGCCCGCAGGGGTTGGGTCCCTGGAGCTGTGGTTGGGGCCCCCAGGGGTTAGGCCTCTGGAGCTATGGTTCGGGCGCTCAGGGGTTGGGCCCCTGGAGCTGGTGTTGGGGCCCACAGGGGTTCGGATCCTGGAGCTGGGGTTGGGGCCCCTAGGGGTTGGGCCCCTGGAGCTATGGTTAGGGCGCTCCAGGGTTCGGCCCCTGGAACTTGTGTTGGGTCCCCCAGGGGTTGGGCTCCTGGAGCTGGTGTTGGGGCCCCGAGGGGTTGGGTCCATGGAGCTGGGGTTGGGGCCCTCGGGGGTTAGGCCTCTGCAGCTATGGTTCCGGCGCTCAGGGGTTGGGCCCCTGGAACTGGGGTCGAGGGCCCCAGGGGTTGGGCCCCTGGAGCTGGGGTTGGGGCCCCGTGGGTTACGCCCCTGGAGCTGGGGTTGGGGTCCCCAGGGGTTAGGCCCCTGGAGCTATGGTTCTGGCGCTCAGGGGTTTGGCCCCTGGAGCTGGTGTTGGGGCCCCCAGGGGTGGGCCCCTGGAACTATGGTTCAGGCGCTCTGGGGTTGGGCCCCTGGAGCTGGTGTTTGGGCTCCCAGGGATTGGGCTCTTGGAGCTGGTGTTGGGCCCAAAGGGGTTGGGCCCCTGGAGCTGGGGTTCGGGCCACCAGGGGTTAGGTCCATGGAGCTATGGTTCTGGCGCTCAGGGGTTGGGTCCCTGGAGTTGGTGTTGGGGCCCCAGGGGCTGGGCCCCTGCAGCTAGTATTGGGGCCCCAGGGGTTAAACCCCTGGAGCTATGGTTCGGGCGCTCAGGGTTTGAGCCCCTGGAGCTGGTGTTGGGGTCCCCAGGGGTTGGGCCCCTGGAGCTGGGGTCGGGGCCCACAGGATTTAGGCCCCTGGAGCTATGGTTCGGGCGCTCAGGGGTTGGGCCGCTTGAGCTGGTGTTGGGGCTCCCAGGGGTTGGGCCCTTGGAGCTGGTGTTGGGGCCCCCAGGGATTAGGCCCCTTGAGCTAAGGTGCGGGCGCTCAGGGGTTGGGACCCTGGAGCTGGTGTTGGGGACCCCAGGAATTGGGCCCCTGGAGCTGGTGTTGGGGCCCCAGGGGTTAGGCCCCTGGAGCTATCGTTCGGGAGCTCAGGGGTTTGGCCCCTGGATCTGGTGTTGGGGCCCCCAGGGGTTGGGCCCCTGGAACTATGGTTCAGGCCCTCTGGGGTTGGGCCCCTGGAGCTGGTGTTGGGGCTCCCAGGGATTGGGCTCTTGGAGCTGGTGTTGGGGCCCCCAGGGGTTGGGCCCCTGGAGCTGGGGTTGTTGCCACCAGGGGTTAGGTCCATGGAGCTATGGTTCGGGCGCTCAGGGGTTGGGCCCCTGTAGTTGGTGTTTGGACCCCCAGGGATTGGGCTGTTGGAGCTGGTGTTGGGGCTCCCAGGGGTTGGGCTCCTGGAGCTGGTGTTGGGGCCTCCAGGGGTTAGGCCCCTGGAGATATTGTTCGGGCGCTCAGGGGTTCGACCCTTGGAGATGGTGTTGGGACTCCCAGGGGTTGGGCCCCTGGAGCTGGTGTTGGGGCCCCAGGGGTTAAGCCCCTGGCGCTATGGTTCGGGCGCTCAGGGGTTGGGCCCTTCGAGCTGGCGTGCGGGCCCCCAGGGAATAGGCCCCTAGAGCTATGGTTTGGGCACTCTGGGGTTGGGCCCCTGGAGCTGGTGTTGGGGCTCCCAGGGGTTGGGCTCCTGGAGCTGGTGTTGGGGCCTCCAGGGGTTAGGCCCCTGGAGGTATTGTTCGGGCACTCAGGGGTTGGGCCCTTGGAGCTGGTGTTGGGGCCCCCAGGGATTAGGCCCCTGGAGCTAAGGTTCGGGCGCTCAGGGGTTGGGACCCTGGAGCTGGTGTTGGGGACCCCAGGAGTTGGGCCCCTGGAGCTGGTGTTGGGGCCCCAGGGGTTAGGCCCTTTGAGCTAAGGCTCGGGCGGTCAGGGGTTGGGCCGCTGGAGTTGGTGTTGCGGCCACCAGGGGTTGGGCCCCTGGAGCTATGGTTAGGGCGCTCCGGGGTTGGGCCCCTGGAACTTGTGTTGGGACCCCCAGGGGTTGGGCTCCTGAAACTGGTGTTGGGGCCCCCAGGGGTTGGGCCCCTGGAGCTGGGGTTGGGGCCCTCGGGGGTTAGGCCCCTGTAGCTATGGTTCGGGCACTCAGGGGTTGGGCCCCTGGAGCTGGGGTGGAGGGCCCCAGGGGTTCGGCCCCTGGAGCTTGTGCTGGGGCCCCCAGGGATTGGGCCCCTGGAGCTATGTTTCGGGCGCTCTGAGGTTGGGCCCCTGGAGCTGGTGTTGGGGACCCAGGTTTTAGGCCCGTGGAGCTATGGTTCAGGCACTCAGGGGTTGGACCCCTGGAGCTATGGTTCGGGCGCTCAGGGGTTGGTTCCCTGGAGCTAGGGTCGAGGGCCCCAGGGGTGGGGCCCCTGGAGCTGGTGTTGGGGCCCCCAGGTTTTGAGTTCCTGGAGGTTGTGTTGGGGCTCGCAGGGGTTGGGCCTCTGGAGCTGTGGTTGGGGCCCCCAGGTTTTAGGCCCCTGGAGCTATGGTTCGGGCGCTGTGGGGTTGGGCCCCTGGAGCTGGTGTTGGGGCCCAGGGGTTGGGCTCCTGGAACTGGTGTTGGGGCCCCAGGGGTTAAGCCCCTTGCGCTATGGTTTGGGCGCTCAGGGTTTGCGCCCTTGGAGCTGGCCTGCGGGCCCCCAGGGAATAAGCCCCTAGAGCTATGGTTTGGGCACTCTGGGGTTGGGCCCCTGGAGCTGGTGTTGGGGCTCCCAGGGGTTGGGCCCCTGGAGCTAGTGTTGGGGCCCTCAGGGATTAGGCCCCTGGAGCTATGGTTCTGGCGCTCTGGGGTTGGGCCCCTGGAGCTGGTGGTGGGGACCCAGGTTTTAGGGCCGTGGAGCTATGGTTCAGGCACTCAGGGGTTGGACCCCTGGAGCTATGGTTTGGGCGCTCAGGGGTTGGATCCCTGGAGCTGGTGTTGGGGCATCCAGGGGTTGGGCCCCTGGAGCTGGGGTTGGGGCCCACAGGGGTTAGGCCCCTGGAGCTATGGTTCGTTCACTCAGGGGTTGGGCCCCTGGAGCTGGTGTTGGGGCCCTCAGGGATTAGGCCCCTTGAACTATGGTTCTGGTGCTCAGGGATTGGGCCCCTGGAGCTGGTTTTGGGGCCCCCAGGGGTTGGGCTCCTGGAGCAGGTGTTGGGGCCCCCAGGGGTTGGGCCCCTGGAACTGTGGTTGGGGCTCCCGGGGGTTAGGCCCCTGGAGCTATGGTTCGGGCGCTCAGGGGTTGGGCCCCTGTAGCTGGTGTTTGGACCCCCGGGGGTTGGGCCCCTGGAGCTGGGGTTCGTTCCCCCGGAGGTTAGGCCCCTGGAGCTATGTTTCGGGCGCTCAGGGATTGCGCCCCTGGAGCTGGTTTTGGGGCCCCCAGGCGTTGGGCCCCTGGAGCTGGGATTGGGGCCTCCAGGGGTTAGGCCCCTGGAGCTTTGGTTCGGGTGCTCAGGAGTTGGGCCCCTGGAGTTTGTGTTGGGACCCCAAGGGGTTTTGCCCCTGGAGCTGGTGTTGGGGACCCAGGGGTTAGGCCCCTGGAGCTATGGTTCGGGCGCTCAGGGGTTGGGCCGCTGGAGCTGGTGTTGGGGCCCCTGACCTAATGTCACCCCTTGCTCTCCCATCCCCCACACAGACAGTCCCGACTCCATCACAGTAATACCCAGACATTTCACGCATGGAGCAACAGTAACACTGTGTGGCCATGCAGGGTAATGCCCACAGCATTTCCTGCATGGAGCAAGATTGACACCGTGTGGCCACATAGGGTAGTGCACAGAGCATTTCCCCGCATGGAGCTATGGTTTGGGAGCTCTGGGGTTGGGCCCCTGTAGCTGGTGTTGGGACTCCCAGGGGTTGGGCCCCTGGAGCTGGTGTTGGGGCCCCAGGGGTTAAGCCCCTTGCGCTATGGTTCGGGCGCTCAGGGGTTGGGCCCTTGGAGCTGGCGTGCGGGCCCCCAGGGAATAGGCCCCTAGAGCTATGGTTTGGGCACTCTGGGGTTGGGCCCCTGGAGCTGGTGTTGGGGCTCCCAGGGGTTGGGCCCCTTGAGCTGGTGTTGGGGCCTTCAGGGATTAGGCCCCTGGAGCTATAGTTCTGGCGCTCAGGGATTGGGCCCCTGGAGCTGGTTTTGTGGCCCCCAGGGGTTGGGCTCCTGGAGCAGGTTTTGGGGCCCCCAGGGGTTGGGCCCCTGGAGCTGTGGTTGGGGCCCCCGGGGGTTAGGCCCCTGGAGCTATAGTTCGGGCGCTCAGGGATTGAGAACCTGGAGCTGGTTTTGGGGCCCCCAGGGTTTGGGCCCCTGGAGCTGGGATTGGGGCCTCCAGGGGTTAGGCCCCTGGAGCTTTGGTTCGGGCGCTCAGGGGTTGGGCCCCCGGAGCTTGTGTTGGGTCCCCAAGGGGTTTTTCCCCTGGAGCTGGTGTTGGGGACCCAGGGGTTAGGCCCCTGGAGCTATGGTTCGGGCGCACAGGGGTTGGGCCCCTTGAGCTATAGTTCGGGCGCTCAGCGGTTGGGCCCCTGGAGCTGGGGTGGAGGGCCCCAGGGGTTGGGCCCCTGGAGCTAGTGTTGGGGCCCCCAGGGATTGGGCCTCTGGAGCTATGTTTCGGGCGCTCTGGGGTTGGGCCCCTGGAGCTAGTGTTGGGGCCCCCAGGGATTGGGTCCCTGGAGCTGGTGGTGCCCGCAGGGGTTGGGCCCCTGGAGCTGGTGTTGGGGCCCACAGGGGTTGGGCCCCTGGAGCTGGTGTTGGGGCCCCCAGGGGTTAGGCCTCTGGAGCTATGGTTCGGGCGCTCAGGGGTTGGGCCCCCGGAGCTGGGGTTGGGGCCCTCGGGGGTTAGGCCTCTGCATCTATGGTTCGGGCGCTCAGGGGCTGGGCCCCTGGAACTGGGATCGAGGGCCCCAGGGGTTGGGCCCCTGGAGCTGGGGTTGGGGCCCCGTGGGTTACACCCCTGGAGCTGGGGTTGGGGCCCCTAGGGGTTAGGCCGCTGGAGCTATGGTTCGGGCGCTCAGGGGTTTGGCCCCTGGAGCTGGTGTTGGGGCCCCCAGGGGTTGGGCCTCTGGAACTATGGTTCAGGTGCTCTGGGGTTGGGCCCCTGGAGCTGGTGTTGGGGCTCCCAGGGATTGGGCTCTTGGAGCTGGTGTTGGGGCCCCCAGGGGTTGGGCCCCTGGAGCTGGGGTTGGGGCCACCAGGGGTTAGGTCCATGGAGCTATGGTTCGGGCGCTCAGGGGTTGGGCCCCTGGAGCTGGTGTTAGGGCTCACAGGGGTTGGGCTCCTGGAGCTGGTGTTGGGGCCCCAGGGGTTAGGCCCCTGGACCTATGGTTCGGGCGCTCAGGGGTTGGGCCCCTGGAGCTGTGGTTTGGGCCCCCAGGGGTTAGGCCCCTGGAGCTATGGTTCGGGCGCTCAGGGGTTGGGCCCCTGGAGCTGGTGTTGGGGCCCCCAGGGTTTGGGCCCCTGGAGGTGGGGTTCGGGCCCCCGGGAGTTAGGCCCCTAGAGCTATGGTTCGGGCGCTCATGCGTTGGGCCCCTGGAGCTGGTGTTCGGGCACCACGGGGTTGGGCCCCTGGAGCTGGTGAGGGGCCCCAGGGGTTAGGCCCCTGGAGCTATGGTTCGGGTGCTCAAGGGTTGGGCCCCTGGAGCTGGGGTCGAGGGCCTCAGGGGTTGGGCCCCTGGAGCTGGGGTTGGGGCCCTGGGGGTTACGCCCCTGGAGCTGTGGTTGGGCCCCTGGAGCTGGTGAGGGGCCCCACGGGTTAGGCTCCTGGAGCTATGGTTCGGACGCTCAGGGGTTGGGCCCCTGGAGCTGGGGTCGAGGGCCCCAGGGGTTGGGCTCTTGGAGGTGGTGTTGGGGTCCCCAGGGGTTGGGCCCCTGTAGCTGGGGTTGGGGCCCCCGGGGGTTAGACCCCTGGAACTAAGGTTCGGGCGCTCAGGGGTTGGACCCCTGGAGCTGGTGTTGGGGCATCCAGGGGTTGGGCCCCTGGAGCTGGGGTTGGGGCCCCCGGGGGTTTGGCCCCTGGAGCTATGGTTCGTTCGCTCAGGGGTTGGGCCCCTGGAGCTGGTGTTGGGGCCCTCCGGGATTAGGCTCCTGGAGCTATGGTTCTGGCGCTCAGGGATTGGGCCCCTGGAGCTGGTTTTGGGGCCCCCAGGGGTTGGGCTCCTGGAGCAGGTGTTGGGGCCCCCAGGGGTTGGGCCCCTGGAGCTGTGGTTGGGCCCCCCGGGGGTTAGGCCCCTGGAGCTATGGTTCGGGCGCTCAGGGGTTGGGCCCCTGTAGCTGGTGTTTGGACCCGCAGGGGTTGGGCCCCTGGAGCTGGGGTTGGGGCCCCCAGGGGTTAGGCCCCTGGAGCTATGGTTCGGGCGCCCAGGGGTTGGGCCGCTGGAGCTGGTGTTGGGGCCCCTAACCTAATGTCACCCCTTGCTCTCCCATCCCCCACACAGACAGTCCCGACTCCATCACAGTAATGCCCAGACATTTCACGCATGGAGCAACAGTAACACTGTGTGGCCATGCAGGGTAATGGCCAGAGCATTTCCTGCATGGAGCAAGATTGACATCGTGTGGCCACATACGGTAGTGCACAGAGCATTTCCCCGCATGGAGCTATGGTTCGGGAGCTCTGGGGTAGGGCCCCTGTAGCTGGTGTTGGGACTCCCAGGGGTTGGGCCCCTGGAGCTGGTGTTGGGGCCCCAGGGGTTAAGCCCCTTGCGCTATGGTTCGGGCGCTCAGGGATTGGGCCCTTGGAGCTGGCGTGCGGGCCCCCAGGGAATAGGCCCCTAGAGCTATGGTTTGGGCACTCTGGGGTTGGGCCCCTGGAGCTGGTGTTGGGGCTCCCAGGGGTTGGGCCCTTTGAGCTGGTGTTGGGGCCCTCAGGGATTAGGCCCCTGGAGCAATTGTTCTGGCGCTCAGGGATTGGACACCTGGAGCAGGTTTTGGGGCCCCCAGGGGTTGGGCTACTGGAGCAGGTGTTGGGGCCCCAAGGGGTTGGGCCCCTGGAGCTGTGGTTGGGGCCCCTGGGGATTAGATTCCTGGAGCTATGGTTCGGGCGCTCAGGGGTTGGGCCCCTGTAGCTGGTGTTTGGACCCCCAGGGGTTGGGCCCCTGGAGCTGGGGTTCGGGCCCCCGGGAGTTAGGCCCCTGGAGCTATGGTTCGGGCGCTCAGGTATTGAGGCCCTGGAGCTGGTTTTGGGGCCCCCAGGGGTTGGGCCCCTGGAGCTGGGATTGGGGCCTCCAGGGGTTAGGCCCCTCGAGCTATGGTTCGGGCGCACAGGGGTTGGGCCCCTGGAGCTATAGTTCGGGCGCTCAGCGGTTGGGCCCCTGAAGCTGGGGTGGAGGGCCCCAGGGGTTGGGCCCCTGGAGCTAGAGTTGTGGCCCCCAGGGGTTGGGCCCCTGGAGCTAGTGTTGGTTCCCCCAGGGGTTGGGCTCCTGGAGCTGGTGGTGCCCGGAGGGGTTGGGCCCCTGGAGCTGTGGTTGGGGCCCCCAGGGGTTAGGCATCTGGAGCTATGGTTCGGGCGCTCAGGGGTTGTGCCCCTGGAGCTGGTGTGGGGGCCCACAGGGGTTCGGACGCTGGAGCTGGGGTTGGGGCCCCCGGGGGTTAGGCCCCTGGAGATATGGTTTAGGCGCTCAGGGGTTGGGCCCCTGGAGCTGGTGTTGGGGCCCCCAGGGGTTGGGCCCCTGGAGCTATGGTTAGGGCGCTCCGGGGTTCGGCCCCTGGAACTTGTGTTGGGGCCCCCAGGGGTTGGGCTCCTGGAGCTGGGGTTGGGACCCCCAGGGGTTGGGCCCCTGAAGCTGGTGTTGGGTCCCCCAGGGGTTGGGCCCCTGGAGCTGGGGTTGGGGCCCTCGGGGGTTAGGCCTCTGCAGCTATGGTTCGGGCGCTCAGGGGTTGGGCCCCTGGAACTGGGGTCGAGGGTCCCAGGGGTTTTGCCCCTGCAGCTGGGGTTTGGGCCCCTTGGGTTATGCCCCTGGAGCTGGGGTTTGGGCCCCCAGGGGTTAGGCCCCTGGAGCTATGGTTCGGGCGCTCAGGGGTTTGGCCCCTGGAGCTGGTGTTGGGGCCCCCAGGGGTTGGGCCCCTGGAACTATGGTTCAGGCGCTCTGGGGTTGGGCTCTTGGAGCTGGTGTTGGGGCCCCCAGGGGTTGTGCCCCTGGAGCTGGGGTTGGGGCCACCAGGGGTTAGGTCCATGGAGCTATGGTTCGGGTGCTCAGGGGTTGGGTCCCTGGAGTTGGTGTTGGGGCCCCAGGGGCTGGGCCCCTGCAGCTAGTGTTGGGGCCCCAGGGGTTAGACCCCTGGAGCTATGTTTCGGGCGCTCAGGGTTTGGGCCCCTGGAGCTGGTGGTGGGGCCCCCAGGGGTTGGGCCCCTGGAGCTGGGGTTGGGGCCCACAGGATTTAGGCCCCTGGAGCTATGGTTCGGGCTCTCAGGGGTTGGGCCCCTGGAGCTGGTGTTGGGGCCCCCAGGGGTTAGGCCCCTGGAGCTATTTTTCGGGCGCTCAGGGGTTGGGCCGCTGGAGCTGGTGTTGGGGCCCCTGACCTAATGTCACCCCTTGCTCTCCCATCCCCCACACAGACAGTCCCGACTCCATCACAGTAATGCCCAGACATTTCACGCATGGAGCAACAGTAACACTGTGTGGCCATGCAGGGTAATGCCCAGAGCATCTCCTGCATGGAGCAAGAGTGACACCGTGTGGCCACATAGGGTAGTGCACAGAGCATTTCCCCGCATGGAGCTATAGTTCGGGAGCTCTGGGGTTGGGCCCCTGTAGCTGGTGTTGGGACTCCCAGGGGTTGGACCCCTGGACCTGGTGTTGGGGCCCCAGGGGTTAAGCCCCTTGCGCTATGGTTCGGGCGCTCAGGGGTTGGGCCCTTGGAGCTGGCGTGCGAGCCCCCAGGGAATAGGCCCCTAGAGCTATGGTTTGGGCACTCTGGGGTTGGGCCCCTGGAGCTGGTGTAGGGGCTCCCAGGGGTTGGGCCCCTGGAGCTGGTGTTGGGGCCCTCAGGAATTAGGCCCCTGGAGCTATGGTTCTGGCGCTCAGGGATTGGGCCCCTGGAGCTGGTTTTGGGGCCCCCAGGGGTTGGGCTCCTGGAGCAGGTGTTGGGGCCCCCAGGGGTTGGGCCCCTGGAGGTGTGGTTGGGGCCCCCGGGGGTTAGGCCCCTGGAGCTATGGTTCGGGCGCTCAGGGGTTGGGCCCCTGTAGCTGGTGTTTGGACCCCCAGGGGTTGGGCCCCTGGGGTTGGGGTTCGGGCCCCCGGGGATTAGGCCCCTGGAGCTATTGTTCGGGCGCTCAGGGATTGAGCCCCTGGAGCTGGTTTTGGGGCCCCCAGGGGTTGGGCCCCTGGAGCTGGGATTGGGGCCTCCAGGGGTTAGGCCCCTGGAGCTTTGGTTCGGGCGCTCAGGGGTTGGGCCCCTGGAGCTTGTGTTGGGTCCCCAAGGGGTTTTACCCCTGGAGCTGGTGTTGGGGACCCAGGGGTTAGGCCCCTGGAGCTATGGTTCGGGCGCACAGGGGTTGGGCCCCTGGAGCTATAGTTCGGGCGCTCTGGGGTTGGGCCCCTGGAGCTAGTGTTGGGGCCCCCAGGGGTTGGGCTCCTGGACCTGGTGGTGCCCGCAGGATTTGGGCACCTGGAGCTGTGGTTTGGTCCCCCAGGGGTTAGGCCTCTGGAGCTATGGTTCGGGCGCTCAGGGGTTGGACCCCTGGAGCTGGTGTTGGGGCCCACAGGGGTTCGGACCCTGGAGCTGGGTTTGGGGCCCCCGGGGGTTAGGCCCCTGGAGCTATGGTTTGGGCGCTCAGGGGTTGTGCCCCTGGAGCTGGTGTTCGGGCCACCAGGGGTTGTGCCCCAGGAGCTGTGGTTAGGGCGCTCCGGGGTTCGGCCCCTGGAACTTGTATTGGGGCCCCCAGGGGTTGGGCTCCTGGAGCTGGTGTTGGGGCCCCCAGGGGTTGGGCCCCTTGAGCTGGGGTTGGGGCCCTCGGGGGTTAGGCCTCTGCAGCTATGGTTCGGGAGCTCAGGGGTTGGGCCCCTGGAACTGGGGTCGAGGGCCCCAGGGGTTGGGCCCCTGGAGCTGGTGTTGGGGCCCCCAGGGGTTGGTCCCCTGGAACAATGGTTCCGGCGCTCTGGGGTTGGGCCCCTGGAGCTGTTGTTGGGGCTCTCAGGGATTGGGCTCTTGGAGCTGGTGTTGGGGCCCCAGGAGTTGGGCCTCTGGAGCTGGGATTGGGGCCACCAGGGGTTAGGTCCATGGAGCTATGGTTCGGGCGCTCAGGGGTTGGGTCCCTGGAGTTGGTGTTGGGGCACCAGGGGCTGGGCCCCTGCAGCTAGTGTTAGTGCCCCAGGGGTTAGACCCCTGGAGCTATGGTTCGGGCGATCAGGGTTTGGGCCCCTGGAGCTGGTGGTGGAGCCCCCAGGGGTTGGGCTCCTGGAGCTGGTGTTGGGGCCTCCAGGGGTTGGGCCCCTGGAGCTGTGGTTGGGGCCCTCGGGGGTTAGGCCCCTGGAGCTATGGTTCGGGCACTCAGGGGTTGGGCCCCTGAAACTGGTGTTGTCGCCCCCAGGGGTTGGGCCCCTGGAGCTGGGGTTGGGGCCCTCGGGGGTTAGGCCCCTGCAGCTATGGTTCGGGGGCTCAGGGATTGGGTCCCTGGAGCTGGTGTTGGGGACCCAGGGGTTAGGCCCCTGGAGCTATGGTTCAGGCGCTCAGGGATTGGGCCCCTGGAGCTATGTTTCGGGCGCTCTGGGGTTGGGCCCCTGGAGCTGGTGTTGGGGACCCAGGTTTTAGGCCCGTGGAGCTATGGTTCAGGCACTCAGGGGTTGGACCCCTGGAGCTAGGGTCGAGGGCCCCAGGGGTGGGGCCCCTGGAGCTGGTGTTGGGGCTCCAGATTTTGAGTTCCTGGAGATTGTGTTGGGGCTCGCAGGGGTTGGGCCCCTGGAGCTGTGGTTGGGGCCCCCAGGGTTTAGGCCCCAGGAGCTATGGTTCGGGCGCTGTGGGGTTGGGCCCCTGGAGCTGGTGTTGGGGCCCCCAGGTTTTGAGTTCCTGGAGATTGTGTTGGGGCTCGCAGGGGTTGGGCCCCTGGAGCTGTGGTTGGGGCCCCCAGGGGTTAGGCCCCTGGAGCTATGGTTCGGGCGCTCAGGGGTTGGGCCCCTGGAGCTGGTGTTGGGGCCCCCAGGGGTTGGGCCCCTGGAGGTGGGGTTTGGGCCCCCAGGAGATAAGCCCCTAGAGCTATGGTTCGGGCGCTCATGGGTTAGGCCCCTGGAGCTGGTATTGGGGCCCCAAGGGGTTGGGCCCCTGGAGCTGGTGAGGGGCCCCAGGGGTTAGGCCCCTGGAGCTATGGTTCGGGCGCTCAGGGGTTGGGCCCCTGGAGCTGGGGTCGAGAGCCCCAGGGGTTGGGCCCCTGGAGCTGGGGTTGGGGCAACGGGGGTTACGCCCCTGGAGCTGGGGTTGGGCCCCTGGAGCTGGGGTTCGGGCCCCCGGGGCTTAGGCCCCTGGAGCTATGGTTCGTTCGCTCAGGGGTTGGGCCCCTGGAGCTGGTGATGGGGCCCTCAGGGATTAGGCCCCTGGAGCTATGGTTCTGGCGCTCAGGGATTGGGCCCCTGGAGCTGGTTTTGGGGTCCCCAGGGGTTGGGCTCCTGGAGCAGATGTTGGGGCCCCCAGGGGTTGGGCCCCTGGAGCTGTGGTTGGGGCCCCTGGGGGTTAGGCCCCTGGAGCTATGGTTCGGGCGCTCAGGGGTTGGGCCCCTGTAGCTGGTGTTTGGACCCCCAGGGGTTGGGCCCCTGGAGCTGGGGTTCGGGCCCCCGGGGGTTAGGCCCCTGGAGCTATGGTTCGGGCGCTCAGGGATTGAGCCCCTGGAGCTGGTTTTGGGGCCCCCAGGGGTTGGGCCCCTGGAGCTGGGATTGGGGCCTCCAGGGGTTAGGCCCCTGGAGCTTTGGTTCGGGCGCACAGGGGTTGGGCCCCTGGAGCTTGTGTTGGGTCCCCAAGAGGTTTTGACCCTGGAGCTTGTGTTGAGGACCCAGGGGTTAGGCCCCTGGAGCTATGGTTCGGGCGCACAGGGGTTGGGCCCCTGGAGCTAAAGTTCGGGCGCTCAGCGGTTGGGCCCCTGGAGCTGGGGTGGAGGGCCCCAGGGGTTGGGCCCCTGGAGCTAGTGTTGGGGCCCCCAGGGATTGGGCCCCTGGAGCTATGTTTCGGGCGCTCTGGGGTTGGGCTCCTGGAGCTAGTGTTGGGGCCCAAAGGGGTTGGGCTCCTGGACCTGGTGGTGCCCGCAGGGGTTGGGCCCCTGGAGCTGTGGTTGGGGCCCCCAGGGGTTAGGCCTCTGGAGCTATGGTTTGGGCGCTCAGGGGTTGGGCCCCTGTAGCTGGTGTTGGGGCCCACAGGGGTTCGGACCCTGGAGCTGGGGTTGGGGCCCCCGGGGGTTAGGCCCCTGGAGCTATGGTTTGGGCGCTCAGGGGTTGGGCCCCTGGAGCTGGTGTTGGGGCCCCCAGGGGTTGGGCCCCTGGAGCTATGGTTAGGGCGCTCCGGGGTTCGGCCCCTGGAACTTGTGTTGGGGCCCGCAGGGGTTGGACCCCTTGAGCTGGGGTTGGGGCCCTCGGGGGTTAGGCCTCTGCAGCTATGGTTCGGGCGCTCAGGGGTTGGCCTCTGGAACTGGGGTCGAGGGCCCCAGGGGTTGGGCCCCTGGAGCTGGGGTTGGGGCCCCGTGGGTTACGCCCCTGGAGCTGGGGTTGGGGCCCCCAGGGGTTAGGCCCCTGGAGCTATGGTTCGGGCGCTCAGGGGTTTGGCCCCTGGAGCTGGTGTTGGGGCCCCCAGGGGTTGGTCCTCTGGAACTATGGTTCCGGCGCTCTGGGGTTGGGCCCCTGGAGCTGGTGTTGGGGCTCCCAGGGATTAGGCTCTTGGAGCTGGTGTTGGGGCCCCAGGGGTTGGGACTCTGGAGCTGGTTTTGGGGCCACCAGGGGTTAGGTCCATGGAGCTATGGTTCGGGCGCTAAGGGGTTGGGCCGCTGGAGCTGGTGTTGGGGCACCAGGGGCTGGGCCCCTGCAGCTAGTGTTAGGGCCCCAGGGGTTAGACCCCTGGAGCTATGGTTCGAGCGGTCAGGGTTTGGTCCCCTGGAGCTATGGTTCGGGCACTCAGGGGTTGGGCTCCTGAAACTGGTGTTGGGGCCCCCAGGGGTTGGGCCCCTGGAGCTGGGGTTGGGGCCCTCGGGGGTTAGGCCCCTGCAGCTATGGTTCGGGGGCTCAGGGATTGGGCCCCTGGAGCTGGTTTTGGGGCCTCCAATGGTTGGGACCCTGGAGCTGGGGTTGGGGACCCAGGGGTTAGGCCCCTGGATCTTTGGTTCGGCCGCTCATGGGTTGGGCCCCTGGAGCTGGTGTTGGGGCCCCAAGGGGTTGGGCCCCTGGAGCTGGTGTTGGGGACCCAGGGGTTAGGCCCCTGGAGCTATGGTTCAGGCGCTCAGGGATTGGGCCCCTGGAGCTGTGTTTCGGGCGCTCTGGGGTTGGGCCCCTGGAGCTGGTGTTGGGGACCCAGGTTTTAGGCCCGTGGAGCTATGGTTCAGGCACTCAGGGGTTGGACCCCTGGAGCTATGGTTCGGGCGCTCAGGGGTTGGTTCCCTGGAGCTAGGGTCGAGGGCCCCAGGGGTGGGGCCCCTGGAGCTGGTGTTGGGGCCCCCAGATTTTGAGTTCCTGGAGATTGTTTTGGGGCTCGCAGGGGTTGGGCCCCTGGAGCTGTGGTTGGGGCCCCCAGGGTTAAGGTCCATGGAGCTATGGTTCGGGCGCTCAGGGTTTGGTTCCCTGGAGTTGGTGTTGGGGCCCCAGGGGCTGGGCCCCTGCAGGTAGTGTTGGGGCCCCAGGGGTTAGACCCCTGGAGCTATAGTTCGGGCGCTCAGGGGTTGGGCCCCTGGAACTATGGTTCGGGCGCTCAGGGGTTGGGCCCCTGGAGCTGGTGTTGGGGCCCCCAGGGGTTAGGCCCCTGGAGCTATGGTACGGGCGCTAAGGGGTTGGGCCGCTGGAGCTGGTGTTGGGGCCCCTGACCTAATGTCACCCCTTCCTCTCCCATCCCCCACACAGACAGTCCCGACTCCATCACAGTAATGCCCAGACATTTCACGCATGGTGTTAAGCCCCTTGCACTATGGTTCGGGCGCTCAGGGGTTGGGCCGTTGGAGCTAGCGTGCGGGCCCCCAGGGAATAGGCCCCTAGAGCTATGGTTTGGGCACTCTGGGCTTGGGCCCCTGGAGCTGGTGTTCGGGCTCCCAGGGGTTGGGCTCCTGGAGCAGGTGTTGGGGACCCCAGGGGTTGGGGCCCTGGAGCTGTGGTTGGGGCCCCCGGGGGTTAGGCCCCTGGAGCTATGGTTCGGGCGCTCAGGGGTTGGGCCCCTGTAGCTGGTGTTTGGACCTCCAGGGGTTGGGACCCTGGAGCTGGGGTTCGGGCCCCGGGGGTTAGGCCCCTGGAGCTATGGTTCGGGCGCTCAGGGGTTGGGCCCCTGGAACTGGTGTTGGGGCCCACAGGGGTTCGGACCCTGGAGCTGGGGTTGGGGCCCCCGGGGGTTAGGCCCCTGGAGCTATGGTTTCGGCTCTCAGGGGTTGGGCCCCTGGAGCTGGGGTTGGGGCCCCGTGGGTTACGCACCTGGAGTTGGGGTTGGGGCCCCCAGGGGTTAGGCCCCTGGAGCTATGGTTCGGGCGCTCAGGGGTTTGGCCCCTGGAGCTGGTGTTGGGGCCCCCATGGGTTGGGCCCCTGGAACTATGGTTCCGGCGCTCTGGGGTTGGGCCCCTGGAGCTGGTGTTGGGGCTCCCATGGATTGGGCCCCTGGAGCTGGTGTTGGGGCCCCCAGGGGTTGGGCCCCTGGAGCTGGGGTTGGGGCCACCAGGGGTTAGGTCCATGGAGCTATGGTTCGGGTGCTCAGGGGTTGGGTCCCTGGAGTTGGTGTTGGGGCACCAGGGGCTGGGCCCCTGCATCTAGTGTTGGGGCCCCAGGGGTTAGACCCCTGGAGCTATGGTTCGGGCGCTCAGGGTTTGGGCCCCTGGAGCTGGTGGTGGGGCCCACAGGGGTTGGGCTCCTGGAGCTGGTGTTGGGGCCTCCAGGGGTTGGGCCCCTGGAGCTGTGGTTGGGGCCCTCGGGGGTTAGGCCCCTGGAGCTATGGTTCGGGCACTCAGGGGTTGAGCCCCTGAAACTGGTGTTGGGGCCCCCAGGGGTTGGGCCCCTGGAGCTGGGGTTGGGGCCCTCGGGGGTTAGGCCCCTGCAGCTATGGTTCTGGGGCTCAGGGATTGGGCCCCTGGAGGTGGTTTTGGGGCCTCCACTGGTTGGGACCCTGGAGCTGGGTTTGGGGCCTCCAGGGGTTAGGCCCCTGGATCTTTGGTTCGGCCGCTCATGGGTTGGGCCCCTGGAGCTGGTGTTGGGGCCCCAAGGGGTTGGGCCCCTGGAGCTGGTGTTGGGGACCCAGGGGTTAGGCCCCTGGAGCTATGGTTCAGGCGCTCAGGGGTTGGGCCCCTGGAGCTATGGTTCGGGGCGCTCAGCGGTTGGGCCCCTGGAGCTGGGGTAGAGGGCCCCAGGGGATGGGCCCCTGGAGCTGGTGTTGGGGCCCGCAGGGATTGGGCCCCTGGAGCTATGTTTCGGGCGCTCTGGGGTTGGGCCCCTGGAGCTGGTGTTGGGGACCCAGGTTTTAGGCCCGTGGAGCTATGGTTCAGGCACTCAGGGGTTGGACCCCTTTAGCTATGGTTCGGGCGCTCAGGGGTTGGTTCCCTGGAGCTAGGGTCGAGGGCCCCAGGGGTGGGGCCCCTGGAGCTGGTTTTGGGGCCTCCAGTGGTCGGGACCCTGGAGCTGCGGTTGGGGCCTCCAGGGGTTAGCCCCTGGATCTTTGGTTCGGCCGCTCATGGGTTGGGCCCCTGGAGCTGGTGTTTGGGCCCCAAGGGGTTGGGCCCCTGGAGCTGGTGTTGGGGACCCAGGGGTTAGGCCCCTGGAGCTATGGTTCAGGCGCTCAGGGATTGGGCCCCTGGAGCTATGTTTCGGGCGCTCTGGGGTTGGGCCCCTGGAGCTGGTGTTGGGGACCCAGGTTTTAGGCCCGTGGAGCTATGGTTCAGGCACTCAGGGGTTGGACCCCTGGAGCTATGGTTCGGGCGCTCAGGGGTTGGTTCCCTGGAGCTAGGGTCGAGGGCCCCAGGGGTGGGGCCCCGGGAGCTGGTGTTGGGGCCCCCAGATTTTGAGTTCCTGGAGATTGTGTTGGGGCTCGCAGGGGTTTGGCCCCTGGAGCTGTGGTTGGTGCCCCCAGGGTTTAGGCCCCAGGACCAATGGTTCGGGCGCTGTGGGGTTGGGCCCCTGGAGCTGGTGTTCGGGCCCCCAGGTTTTGAGTTCCTGGAGATTGTGTTGGGGCTCGCAGGGGTTGGGCCCCTGGAGCTGTGGTTGGGGCCCCCAGGGGTTAGGCCCCTGGAGCTATGGTTCGGGCGCTCAGGGGTTGGGCCCCTGGAGCTGGTGTTGGGGCCCCCAGGGGTTGGGCCCCTGGAGGTGGGGTTTGGGCCCCCAGGAGTTAAGCCCCTAGAGCTATGGTTCGGGCGCTCATGGGTTGGGCCCCTGGAGCTGGTGTTGGGGCCCCAAGGGGTTGGGCCCCTGGAGCTGGTGAGGGGCTCCAGGGGTTAGGCCCCTGGAGCTATGGGTCGGGCGCTCAGAGGTTGGGCCCCTGGAGCTGGGGTCGAGGGCCCCAGGGGTTGGGCCCCTGGAGCTGGGGTTCGGGCCCCGGTGGTTACGCCCCTGGAGCTGGGGTTGGGCCCCTGGAGCTGGTGAGAGGCCCCAGGGGTTAGGCCCCTGGAGCTATGGTTCGGACGCTCAGGGGTTGGGCCCCTGGAGCTGGGGTCGAGGGCCCCAGGGGTTGGGCCCCTGGAGCTGGGGTTCGGGCCCCCGGGGATTAGGCCCCTGGAGCTATGGTACGTTCGCTCAGGGGTTGGGCCCCTGGAGCTGGTGATGGGGCCCTCAGGGATTAGGCCCCTGGAGCTATGGTTCTGGCGCTCAGGGATTGGGCCCCTGGAGCTGGTTTTGGGGCCCTCAGGGATTAGGCCCCTGGAGCTATGGTTCGGGCGCTCAGGGGTTGGGCCCCTGTAGCTGGTGTTTGGACCCCCAGGGGTTGGGCCCCTGGAGCTGGGGTTCGGGCCCCCGGGGGTTAGGCCCCTGGAGCTATGGTTCGGGCGCTCAGGGATTGAGCCCCTGGAGCTGGTTTTGGGGCCCCCAGGGGTTGGGCCCCTGGAGCTGGGATTGGGGCCTCCAGGGGTTAGGGCCCTGGAGCTTTGGTTCGGGCGCACAGGGGTTGGGCCCCTGGAGCTTGTGTTGGGTCCCCAAGAGGTTTTGCCCCTGGAGCTTGTGTTGGGGACCTAGGGGTTAGGCCCCTGGAGCTATGGTTCGGGCGCACAGGGGTTGGGCCCCTGGAGCTATAGTTCGGGCGCTCAGCGGTTGGGCCCCTGGAGCTGGGGTGGAGGGCCCCAGGGGTTGGGCCCCTGGAGCTAGTGTTGGGGCCCCCAGGGATTGGGCCCCTGGAGCTATGTTTCGGGCGCTCTGGGGTTGGGCTCCTGGAGCTAGTGTTGGGGCCCCCAGGGGTTGGGCTCCTGGACCTGGTGGTGCCCGCAGGGGTTGGGCCCCTGAAGCTGTGGTTGGGGCTCCGAGGGGTTAGACCTCTGGAGCTATGGTTTGGGCGCTCAGGGGTTGGGCCCCTGTAGCTGGTGTTCGGGCCCACAGGGGTTCGGACCCTGGAGCTCGGGTTGGGGCCCCCAGGGGTTAGGCCCCTGGAGCTATGGTTTGGGCGCTCAGGGGTTGGGCCCCTGGAGCTGGTGTTGGGGCCCCCAGGGGTTGGGCCCCTGGAGCTATGGTTAGGGCGCTCCGGGGTTCGTCCCCTGGTACTTGTGTTGGGGCCCCCAGGGGTTGGGCTCCTGGAGCTGGTGTTGGGGCCCCCAGGGTTTGGGCCCCTGAAGCTGGTGTTGGGGCCCCCAGGGGTTGGGCCCCTGGAGCTGGGGTTGGGGCCCTCGCGGGTTAGGCCTCTGCAGCTATGGTTCGGGCGCTCAGGGGTTGGGCCCCTGGAACTGGGGTCGAGGGCCCCAGGGGTTGGGCCCCTGGAGCTACGGTTCGAGCGCTCAGGGGTTTGGCCCCTGGAGCTGGTGTTGGGGCCCCCAGGGGTTGGGCCCCTGGAACTATGGTTCAGGCTCTCTGGGGTTGGGCTCCTGGAGCTGGTGTTGGGGCTCCAGGGATTGGACTCTTGGAGCTGGTGTTGGGGCCCCCAGGGGTTGGGCCCCTGGAGCTGGAGTTGGGGCCACCAGGGGTTAGGTCCATGGAGCTATGGTTCGGGCGCTCAGGGGTTGGGTCCCTGGAGTTGGTGTTGGGGCCCCAGGGGCTGGGCCCCTGCAGCTAGTGTTGGGGCCGCAGGGGTTAGACCCCTGGAGCTATAGTTCGGGCGCTCAGGGGTTGGGCCCCTGGAACTATGGTTCGGGCGCTCAGGGGTTGGGCCCCTGGAGCTGGTGTTGGGGCCCCCAGGGGTTAGGCCCCTGGAGCTATGGTACGGGCGCTCAGGGGTTGGGCCGCTGGAGCTGGTGTTGGGGCCCCTGACCTAATGTCACCCCTTCCTCTCCCATCCCCCACACAGACAGTCCCGACTCCATCACAGTAATGCCCAGACATTTCACGTATGGTGTTAAGCCCCTTGCACTATGGTTCGGGCGCTCAGGGGTTGGGCCCTTGGAGCTAGCGTGCGGGCCCCCAGGGAATAGGCCCCTAGAGCTATGGTTTGGGCACTCTGGGCTTGGGCCACTGGAGCTGGTGTTTGGACCCCCAGGGGTTGGGACCCTGGAGCTGGGGTTCGGGCCCCCGGGGGTTAGGCACCTGGAGCTATGGTTCGGGCGCTCAGGGATTGAGCCCCTGGAGCTGGTTTTGGGGCCCCCAGGGGTTGGGCCCCTGGAGCTGGGATTGGGGCCTCCAGGGGTTAGGCCCCTGGAGCTTTGGTTCGGGCGCTCAGGGGTTGGGCCCCTGGAGCTTGTGTTGGGTCCCCAAGGGGTTTTGCCATTGGAGCTGGTGTTGGGGACCCAGGGGTTAGGCCCCTGGAGCTATGGTTCGGGCGCACAGGGGTTGGGCCCCTGGACCTATAGTTCGGGCGCTCAGCGGTTGGGCCCCTGGAGCTGGGGTGGAAGGCCCCAGGGGTTGAGCCCCTGGAGCTATGTTTCGGGCGCTCTGGGGTTGGGCCCCTGGAGCTGGTGTTGGGGCCCGCAGGGGTTGGGCTCCTGGACCTGGTGGTGCCCGCAGGGGTTGGGCCCCTGGAGCTGGGGTTGGGGCCCACAGGATTTAGGCCCCTGGACCTATGGTTCGGGCTCTCAGGGGTTGGGCCCCTGGAGCTGGTGTTGGGGCCCCCAGGGGTTAGGCCCCTGGAGCTATTTTTCGGGCGCTCAGGGGTTGGGCCGCTGGAGCTGGTGTTGGGGCCCCTGACCTAATGTCACCCCTTGCTCTCCCATCCCCCACACAGACACTCCCGACTCCATCACAGTAATGCCCAGACATTTCACGCATGGAGCAACAGTAACACTGTGTGGCCATGCAGGGTAATGCCCAGAGCATCTCCTGCATGGAGCAAGAGTGGCACCGTGTGGCCACATAGGGTAGTGCACAGAGCATTTCCGCCTATGGAGCTATGGTTCGGGAGCTCTGGGGTTGGGCCCCTGTAGCTGGTGTTTGGACTCCCAGGGGCTGGGCCCCTGGAGCTGGGGTTCGGGCCCCCGGGGGTTAGGCACCTGGAGCTATGGTTCGGGCGCTCAGGGGTTGTGCCCCTGGAGCTTGTGTTGGGTCCCCAAGGGGTTTTGCCCCTGGAACTGGTGTTGGGGACCCAGGGTTAGGCCCCTGGAGCTATGGTTCTGGCGCACAGGGGTTGGGCCCCTGGAGCTATAGTTCGGGCGCTCTGGGGTTGGGCCCCTGGAGCTAGTGTTGGGGCCCCCAGGGGTTGGGTTCCTGGACCTGGTGGTGCCGCAGGGGTTGGGCCCCTGGAGCTGTGGTTGGGGCCCCCAGGGGTTAGGCCTCTGGAGCTATGGTTTGGGCGCTCAGGGGTTGGGCCCCTGGAGCTGGTGTTGGGGCCCACAGGGGTTCGGACCCTGGAGTTGGGGTTGGGGCCCCCGGGGGTTAGGCCCCTGGAGCTATGGTTTTGGCGCTCAGGGGTTGGGCCCCTGGAGCTGGAGTTGGGGCCCCCAGGGGTTGGGCCCCAGGAGCTGTGGTTAGGGCGCTCCGGGGTTCGGCCACTGGAACTTGTGTTGGGGCCCCCAGGGGTTGGGCTCCTGGAGCCGGTGTTGGGGCCCCCAGGGGTTGAGCCCCTGAAGCTGGTGTTGGGGCCGCCAGGGGTTGGGCCCCTGGAACTAGGGTTGGGGCCCTCGGGGGTTAGGCCTCTGCAGCTATGGTTCGGGCGCTCAGGGGTTGGGCCCCTGGAACTGGGTCGAGGGCCCCAGGGGTTGGGTCCCTGGAGCTGGGGTTGGGGCCCCGTGGGTTACGCCCCTGGAGCTGGGGTTGGGGCCCCCAGGGGTTAGGCCCCTGGAGCTATGGTTCGGGCGCTCAGCGGTTGGGCCCCTGGAGCTGGGGTAGAGGGCCCCAGGGGTTGGGCCCCTGGAGCTGGTGTTGGGGCCCGCAGGGATTGGGCCCCTGGAGCTATGTTTCGGGCGCTCAGGGGTTGGGCCCCTGGAGCTGGTGTTGGGGCCCCCAGGGGTTAGGCCCCTGGAGCTATGGTACGGGCGCTAAGGGGTTGGGCCGCTGGAGCTGGTGTTGGGGCCCCTGACCTAATGTCACCCCTTCCTCTCCCATCCCCCACACAGACAGTCCCGACTCCATCACAGTAATGCCCAGACATTTCACGCATGGTGTTAAGCCCCTTGCACTATGGTTCGGGCGCTCAGGGGTTGGGCCGTTGGAGCTAGCGTGCGGGCCCCCAGGGAATAGGCCCCTAGAGCTATGGTTTGGGCACTCTGGGCTTGGGCCCCTGGAGCTGGTGTTCGGGCTCCCAGGGGTTGGGCTCCTGGAGCAGGTGTTGGGGACCCCAGGGGTTGGGGCCCTGGAGCTGTGGTTGGGGCCCCCGGGGGTTAGGCCCCTGGAGCTATGGTTCGGGCGCTCAGGGGTTGGGCCCCTGTAGCTGGTGTTTGGACCTCCAGGGGTTGGGACCCTGGAGCTGGGGTTCGGGCCCCGGGGGTTAGGCCCCTGGAGCTATGGTTCGGGCGCTCAGGGGTTGGGCCCCTGGAACTGGTGTTGGGGCCCACAGGGGTTCGGACCCTGGAGCTGGGGTTGGGGCCCCCGGGGGTTAGGCCCCTGGAGCTATGGTTTCGGCTCTCAGGGGTTGGGCCCCTGGAGCTGGGGTTGGGGCCCCGTGGGTTACGCACCTGGAGTTGGGGTTGGGGCCCCCAGGGGTTAGGCCCCTGGAGCTATGGTTCGGGCGCTCAGGGGTTTGGCCCCTGGAGCTGGTGTTGGGGCCCCCATGGGTTGGGCCCCTGGAACTATGGTTCCGGCGCTGTGGGGTTGGGCCCCTGGAGCTGGTGTTGGGGCTCCCATGGATTGGGCCCCTGGAGCTGGTGTTGGGGCCCCCAGGGGTTGGGCCCCTGGAGCTGGGGTTGGGGCCACCAGGGGTTAGGTCCATGGAGCTATGGTTCGGGTGCTCAGGGGTTGGGTCCCTGGAGTTGGTGTTGGGGCACCAGGGGCTGGGCCCCTGCATCTAGTGTTGGGGCCCCAGGGGTTAGACCCCTGGAGCTATGGTTCGGGCGCTCAGGGTTTGGGCCCCTGGAGCTGGTGGTGGGGCCCACAGGGGTTGGGCTCCTGGAGCTGGTGTTGGGGCCTCCAGGGGTTGGGCCCCTGGAGCTGTGGTTGGGGCCCTCGGGGGTTAGGCCCCTGGAGCTATGGTTCGGGCACTCAGGGGTTGAGCCCCTGAAACTGGTGTTGGGGCCCCCAGGGGTTGGGCCCCTGGAGCTGGGGTTGGGGCCCTCGGGGGTTAGGCCCCTGCAGCTATGGTTCTGGGGCTCAGGGATTGGGCCCCTGGAGGTGGTTTTGGGGCCTCCACTGGTTGGGACCCTGGAGCTGGGTTTGGGGCCTCCAGGGGTTAGGCCCCTGGATCTTTGGTTCGGCCGCTCATGGGTTGGGCCCCTGGAGCTGGTGTTGGGGCCCCAAGGGGTTGGGCCCCTGGAGCTGGTGTTGGGGACCCAGGGGTTAGGCCCCTGGAGCTATGGTTCAGGCGCTCAGGGGTTGGGCCCCTGGAGCTATGGTTCGGGCGCTCAGCGGTTGGGCCCCTGGAGCTGGGGTAGAGGGCCCCAGGGGATGGGCCCCTGGAGCTGGTGTTGGGGCCCGCAGGGATTGGGCCCCTGGAGCTATGTTTCAGGCGCTCTGGGGTTGGGCCCCTGGAGCTGGTGTTGGGGACCCAGGTTTTAGGCCCGTGGAGCTATGGTTCAGGCACTCAGGGGTTGGACCTCTTTAGCTATGGTTCGGGCGCTCAGGGGTTGGTTCCCTGGAGCTAGGGTCGAGGGCCCCAGGGGTGGGGCCCCTGGAGCTGGTTTTGGGGCCTCCAATGATTGGGACCCTGGAGCTGGGTTTGGGGCCTCCAGGGGTTAGGCCCCTGGATCTTTGGTTCGGCCGCTCATGGGTTGGGCCCCTGGAGCTGGTGTTTGGGCCCCAAGGGCTTGGGCCCCTGGAGCTGGTGTTGGGGACCCAGGGGTTAGTCCCTTGGAGCTATGGTTCAGGCGCTCAGGGATTGGGCCCCTGGAGCTATGTTTCGGGCGCTCTGGGGTTGGGCCCCTGGAGCTGGTGTTGGGGACCCAGGTTTTAGGCCCGTGGAGCTATGGTTCAGGCACTCAGGGGTTGGACCCCTGGAGCTATGGTTCGGGCGCTCAGGGGTTGGTTCCCTGGAGCTAGGGTCGAGGGCCCCAGGGGTGGGGCCCCGGGAGCTGGTGTTGGGGCCCCCAGGTTTTGAGTTCCTGGAGATTGTGTTGGGGCTCGCAGGGGTTTGGCCCCTGGAGCTGTGGTTGGTGCCCCCAGGGTTTAGGCCCCAGGACCAATGGTTCGGGCGCTGTGGGGTTGGGCCCCTGGAGCTGGTGTTCGGGCCCCCAGGTTTTGAGTTCCTGGAGATTGTGTTGGGGCTCGCAGGGGTTGGGCCCCTGGAGCTGTGGTTGGGGCCCCCAGGGGTTAGGCCCCTGGAGCTATGGTTCGGGCGCTCAGGGGTTGGGCCCCTGGAGCTGGTGTTGGGGCCCCCAGGGGTTGGGCCCCTGGAGGTGGGGTTTGGGCCCCCAGGAGTTAAGCCCCTAGAGCTATGGTTCGGGCGCTCATGGGTTGGGCCCCTGGAGCTGGTGTTGGGGCCCCAAGGGGTTGGGCCCCTGGAGCTGGTGAGGGGCTCCAGGGGTTAGGCCCCTGGAGCTATGGGTCGGGCGCTCAGAGGTTGGGCCCCTGGAGCTGGGGTCGAGGGCCCCAGGGGTTGGGCCCCTGGAGCTGGGGTTCGGGCCCCGGTGGTTACGCCCCTGGAGCTGGGGTTGGGCCCCTGGAGCTGGTGAGAGGCCCCAGGGGTTAGGCCCCTGGAGCTATGGTTCGGGCGCTCAGGGGTTGGGCCCCTGGAGCTGGGGTCGAGGGCCCCAGGGGTTGGGCCCCTGGAGCTGGGGTTCGGGCCCCCGGGGGTTAGGCCCCTGGAGCTATGGTACGTTCGCTCAGGGGTTGGGCCCCTGGAGCTGGTGATGGGGCCCTCAGGGATTAGGCCCCTGGAGCTATGGTTCTGGCGCTCAGGGATTGGGCCCCTGGAGCTGGTGTTGGGGCCCTCAGGGATTAGGCCCCTGGAGCTATGGTTCGGGCGCTCAGGGGTTGGGCCCCTGTAGCTGGTGTTTGGACCCCCAGGGGTTGGGCCCCTGGAGCTGGGGTTCGGGCCCCCGGGGGTTAGGCCCCTGGAGCTATGGTTCGGGCGCTCAGGGATTGAGCCCCTGGAGCTGGTTTTGGGGCCCCCAGGGGTTGGGCCCCTGGAGCTGGGATTGGGGCCTCCAGGGGTTAGGCCCCTGGAGCTTTGGTTCGGGCGCACAGGGGTTGGGCCCCTGGAGCTTGTGTTGGGTCCCCAAGAGGTTTTGCCCCTGGAGCTTGTGTTGGGGACCTAGGGGTTAGGCCCCTGGAGCTATGGTTCGGGCGCACAGGGGTTGGGCCCCTGGAGCTATAGTTCGGGCGCTCAGCGGTTGGGCCCCTGGAGCTGGGGTGGAGGGCCCCAGGGGTTGGGCCCCTGGAGCTAGTGTTGGGGCCCCCAGGGATTGGGCCCCTGGAGCTATGTATCGGGCGCTCTGGGGTTGGGCTCCTGGAGCTAGTGTTGGGGCCCCCAGGGGTTGGGCTCCTGGACCTGGTGGTGCCCGCAGGGGTTGGGCCCCTGAAGCTGTGGTTGGGGCTCCGAGGGGTTAGACCTCTGGAGCTATGGTTTGGGCGCTCAGGGGTTGGGCCCCTGTAGCTGGTGTTCGGGCCCACAGGGGTTCGGACCCTGGAGCTCGGGTTGGGGCCCCCAGGGGTTAGGCCCCTGGAGCTATGGTTTGGGCGCTCAGGGGTTGGGCCCCTGGAGCTGGTGTTGGGGTCCCCAGGGGTTGGGCCCCTGGAGCTATGGTTAGGGCGCTCCGGGGTTCGTCCCCTGGTACTTGTGTTGGGGCCCCCAGGGGTTGGGCTCCTGGAGCTGGTGTTGGGGCCCCCAGGGTTTGGGCCCCTGAAGCTGGTGTTGGGGCCCCCAGGGGTTGGGCCCCTGGAGCTGGGGTTGGGGCCCTCGCGGGTTAGGCCTCTGCAGCTATGGTTCGGGCGCTCAGGGGTTGGGCCCCTGGAACTGGGGTCGAGGGCCCCAGGGGTTGGGCCCCTGGAGCTACGGTTCGAGCGCTCAGGGGTTTGGCCCCTGGAGCTGGTGTTGGGGCCCCCAGGGGTTGGGCCCCTGGAACTATGGTTCAGGCTCTCTGGGGTTGGGCTCCTGGAGCTGGTGTTGGGGCTCCAGGGATTGGACTCTTGGAGCTGGTGTTGGGGCCCCCAGGGGTTGGGCCCCTGGAGCTGGAGTTGGGGCCACCAGGGGTTAGGTCCATGGAGCTATGGTTCGGGCGCTCAGGGGTTGGGTCCCTGGAGTTGGTGTTGGGGCCCCAGGGGCTGGGCCCCTGCAGCTAGTGTTGGGGCCGCAGGGGTTAGACCCCTGGAGCTATAGTTCGGGCGCTCAGGGGTTGGGCCCCTGGAACTATGGTTCGGGCGCTCAGGGGTTGGGCCCCTGGAGCTGGTGTTGGGGCCCCCAGGGGTTAGGCCCCTGGAGCTATGGTTCGGGCGCTCAGGGGTTGGGCCGCTGGAGCTGGTGTTGGGGCCCCTGACCTAATGTCACCCCTTCCTCTCCCATCCCCCACACAGACAGTCCCGACTCCATCACAGTAATGCCCAGACATTTCACGCATGGTGTTAAGCCCCTTGCACTATGGTTCGGGCGCTCAGGGGTTGGGCCCTTGGAGCTAGCGTGCGGGCCCCCAGGGAATAGGCCCCTAGAGCTATGGTTTGGGCACTCTGGGCTTGGGCCCCTGGAGCTGGTGTTTGGACCCCCAGGGGTTGGGACCCTGGAGCTGGGGTTCGGGCCCCCGGGGGTTAGGCACCTGGAGCTATGGTTCGGGCGCTCAGGGATTGAGCCCCTGGAGCTGGTTTTGGGGCCCCCAGGGGTTGGGCCCCTGGAGCTGGGATTGGGGCCTCCAGGGGTTAGGCCCCTGGAGCTTTGGTTCGGGCGCTCAGGGGTTGGGCCCCTGGAGCTTGTGTTGGGTCCCCAAGGGGTTTTGCCATTGGAGCTGGTGTTGGGGACCCAGGGGTTAGGCCCCTGGAGCTATGGTTCGGGCGCACAGGGGTTGGGCCCCTGGACCTATAGTTCGGGCGCTCAGCGGTTGGGCCCCTGGAGCTGGGGTGGAAGGCCCCAGGGGTTGAGCCCCTGGAGCTATGTTTCGGGCGCTCTGGGGTTGGGCCCCTGGAGCTGGTGTTGGGGCCCGCAGGGGTTGGGCTCCTGGACCTGGTGGTGCCCGCAGGGGTTGGGCCCCTGGAGCTGGGGTTGGGGCCCACAGGATTTAGGCCCCTGGACCTATGGTTCGGGCTCTCAGGGGTTGGGCCCCTGGAGCTGGTGTTGGGGCCCCCAGGGGTTAGGCCCCTGGAGCTATTTTTCGGGCGCTCAGGGGTTGGGCCGCTGGAGCTGGTGTTGGGGCCCCTGACCTAATGTCACCCCTTGCTCTCCCATCCCCCACACAGACACTCCCGACTCCATCACAGTAATGCCCAGACATTTCACGCATGGAGCAACAGTAACACTGTGTGGCCATGCAGGGTAATGCCCAGAGCATCTCCTGCATGGAGCAAGAGTGGCACCGTGTGGCCACATAGGGTAGTGCACAGAGCATTTCCGCCTATGGAGCTATGGTTCGGGAGCTCTGGGGTTGGGCCCCTGTAGCTGGTGTTTGGACTCCCAGGGGCTGGGCCCCTGGAGCTGGGGTTCGGGCCCCCGGGGGTTAGGCCCCTGGAGCTATGGTTCGGGCGCTCAGGGGTTGTGCCCGTGGAGCTTGTGTTGGGTCCCCAAGGGGTTTTGCCCCTGGAACTGGTGTTGGGGACCCAGGGTTAGGCCCCTGGAGCTATGGTTCTGGCGCACAGGGGTTGGGCCCCTGGAGCTATAGTTCGGGCGCTCTGGGGTTGGGCCCCTGGAGCTAGTGTTGGGGCCCCCAGGGGTTGGGTTCCTGGACCTGGTGGTGCCGCAGGGGTTGGGCCCCTGGAGCTGTGGTTGGGGCCCCCAGGGGTTAGGCCTCTGGAGCTATGGTTTGGGCGCTCAGGGGTTGGGCCCCTGGAGCTGGTGTTGGGGCCCACAGGGGTTCGGACCCTGGAGTTGGGGTTGGGGCCCCCGGGGGTTAGGCCCCTGGAGCTATGGTTTGGGCGCTCAGGGGTTGGGCCCCTGGAGCTGGAGTTGGGGCCCCCAGGGGTTGGGCCCCAGGAGCTGTGGTTAGGGCGCTCCGGGGTTCGGCCACTGGAACTTGTGTTGGGGCCCCCAGGGGTTGGGCTCCTGGAGCCGGTGTTGGGGCCCCCAGGGGTTGAGCCCCTGAAGCTGGTGTTGGGGCCGCCAGGGGTTGGGCCCCTGGAACTAGGGTTGGGGCCCTCGGGGGTTAGGCCTCTGCAGCTATGGTTCGGGCGCTCAGGGGTTGGGCCCCTGGAACTGGGTCGAGGGCCCCAGGGGTTGGGTCCCTGGAGCTGGGGTTGGGGCCCCGTGGGTTACGCCCCTGGAGCTGGGGTTGGGGCCCCCAGGGGTTAGGCCCCTGGAGCTATGGTTCGGGCGCTCAGCGGTTGGGCCCCTGGAGCTGGGGTAGAGGGCCCCAGGGGTTGGGCCCCTGGAGCTGGTGTTGGGGCCCGCAGGGATTGGGCCCCTGGAGCTATGTTTCGGGCGCTCTGGGGTTGGGCCCCTGGAGCTGGTGTTGGGGACCCAGGTTTTAGGCCCATGGAGCTATGGTTCAGGCACTCAGGGGTTGGACCCCTGGAGCTATGGTTCGGGCGCTCAGGGGTTGGTTCCCTGGAGCTAGGGTCGAGGGCCCCAGGGGTGGGGCCCCTGGAGCTGGTGTTGGGGCCCCCAGGTTTTGAGTTCCTGGAGATTGTGTTTGGGCTCGCAGGGGTTGGGCCCCTGGAGCTGTGGTTGGGGCCCCCAGGGTTTAGGCCCCTGGAGCTATGGTTCGGGCGCTCTGGGGTTGGGCCCCTGGAGCTGGTGTTGGGGCCCCCAGGTTTTGAGTTCCTGGAGATTGTGTTGGGGCTCGCAGGGGTTGGGCCCATGGAGCTGTGGTTTAGGCCCCCAGGGGTTAGGCCCCTGGAGCTATGGTTCGGGCGCTCAGGGGTTGGGCCCCTGGAGCTGGTGTTGGGGCCCCCAGGAGTTGGGCCCCTGGAGGTGGGGTTTGGGCCCCCAGGAGTTAGGCCCCTAGAGCCATGGTTCGGGTGCTCATGGGTTGGGCCCCTGGAGCTGGTGATAGGGCCCCAAGGGGTTGGGCCCCTGGAGCTGGTGAGGGGCCCCAGGGGTTAGGCCCCTGGAGCTGAGGTCGAGGGCCCCAGGGGTTGGGCCCCTGGAGCTGGGGTTGGGGCCCCGTTGGTTACGCCCCTGGAGCTGGGGTTGGGCCCCTGGAGCTGGTGAGGGGCCCCATGGGTTAGGCCCCTGGAGCTATTTTTCGGGCGCTCAGGGGTTGGGCCACTGGAGCTGGTGTTGGGGCCCCTGACCTAATGTCACCCCTTGCTCTCCCATCCCCCACAAAGACAGTCCCGACTCCATCACAGTAATGCCCAGACATTTCACGCATGGAGCAACAGTAACACTGTGTGGCCATGCAGGGTTATGCCCAGAGCATCTCCTGCATGGAGCAAGAGTGACACCGTGTGGCCACATAGGGTAGTGCACAGAGCATTTCCCCGCATGGAGCTATAGTTCGGGAGCTCTGGGGTTGGCCCCCTGTAGCTGGTGTTGGGACTCCCAGGGGTTGGGCCCCTAGAGCTGGTGTTGGGGCCCCAGGGGTTAAGCCCCTTGCGCTATGGTTCGGGCGCTCAGGGGTTGGGCCCTTGGAGCTGGCGTGCGAGCCCCCAGGGAATAGGCCCCTAGAGCTATGGTTTGGGCACTCTGGGGTTGGGCCCCTGGAGCTGGTGTAGGGGCTCCCAGGGGTTGGGCCCCTGGAGCTGGTGTTGGGGCCCTCAGGGATTAGGCCCCTGGAGCTATGGTTCTGGCGCTCAGGGATTGGGCCCCTGGAGCTGGTTTTGGGGCCCCCAGGGGTTGGGCTCCTGGAGCAGGTGTTGGGGCCCCCAGGGGTTGGGCCCCTATAGGTGTGGTTGGGGCCCCCGGGGGTTAGGCCCCTGGAGCTATGGTTCGGGCGCTCAGGGGTTGGGCCCCTGTAGCTGGTGTTTGGACCCCAAGGGGTTGGGCCCCTGGAGCTGGGATTGGGGCCTCCAGGGGTTAGGCCCCTGGAGCTTTGGTTCGGGCGCTCAGGGGTTGGGCCCCTGGAGCTTGTGTTGGTTCCCCAAGGGGTTTTACCCCTGGAGCTGGTGTTGGGGACCCAGGGGTTAGGCCCCTGGAGCTATGGTTCGGGCGCACAGGGGTTGGGCCCCTGGAGCTATAGTTCGGGCGCTCTGGGGTTGGGCCCCTGGAGATAGTGTTGGGGCCCCCAGGGGTTGGGCTCCTGGACCTGGTGGTGCCCGCAGGATTTGGGCCCCTGGAGCTGTGGTTGTGGCCCCTAGGGGTTAGGCCTCTGGAGCTATGGTTCGGGCGCTCGGTTTGGGCCCCTGGAGCTGGTGTTGGGGCCCACAGGAGTTCGGACCCTGGAGCTGGGGTTGGGGTCCCCGGGGGTTAGGCCCCTGGAGCTATGGTTTGGGCGCTCAGGGGTTGGGCCCCTGGAGCTGGTGTTCGGGCCCCCAGGGGTTGTGCCCCAGGAGCTGTGGTTAGGGCGCTCCGGGGTTCGGCCCCTGGAACTTGTGTTGGGGCCCCCAGGGGTTGGGCTCCTGGAGCTGGTGTTGGGGCCCCCAGGGGTTGGGCCCCTTGAGCTGGGGTTGGGGCCCTCGGGGGTTAGGCCTCTGCAGCTATGGTTCGGGCGCTCAGGGGTTGGGCCCCTGGAACTGGGGTCGAGGGCCCCAGGGGTTGGGCCCCTGGAGCTGGGGTTGGGGCCTCGTGGGTTACGCCCCTGGAGCTGGGATTGGGGCCCCCAGGGGTTAGGCCCTGGAGCTATGGTTCGGGCGCTCAGGGGTTTGGCCCCTGGAGCTGGTGTTGTGGCCCCCAGGGGTTGGTCCCCTGGAACTATGGTTCCGGAGCTCTGGGGTTGGGCCCCTGGAGCTGGTGTTGGGGCTCCCAGGGATTGGGCCCTTGGAGCTGGTGTTGGGGCCCCAGGGGTTGGGCCTCTGGATCTGGGGTTGGAGCCACCAGGGGTTAGGTCCATGGAGCTATGGTTCGGGCGCTCAGGGGTTGGGTCCCTGGAGTTGGTGTTGGGGCACCAGGGGCTGGGCCCCTGCAGCTAATGTTAGGGCCCCAGGAGTTAGACCCCTGGAGCTATGGTTCGGGAGGTCAGGGTTTGGGCCCCTGGAGCTGGTGGTGGGGCCCCCAGGGGTTGGGCTCCAGGAGCTGGTGTTGGGGCCTCCAGGGGTTGGGCCCCTGGAGCTGTGGTTGGAGCCCTCGGGGGTTAGGCCCCTGGAGCTATGGTTCGGGGGCTCAGGGATTGGGCCCCTGGAGCTGGTTTTGGGGCCTCCAATGGTTGGGACCCTGGAGCTGGGGTTGGGGCCTGCAGGGGTTAGGCCCCTGGATCTTTGGTTCGGCCGCTCATGGGTTGGGCCCCTGGAGCTGGTGTTGGGGCCCCAAGGGGTTGGGCCCCTGGAGCTGGTGTTGGGGACCCAGGGGTTAGGCCCCTGGAGCTATGGTTCAGGCGCTCAGGGATTGGGCCCCTGGAGCTATGTTTCGGGCGCTCTGGGGTTGGGCCCCTGGAGCTGGTGTTGGGGACCCAGGTTTTAGGCCCTTGGAGCTATGGTTCAGGCACTCAGGGGTTGGACCCCTGGAGCTATGGTTCGGGCGCTCAGGGGTTGGTTCCCTGGAGCTAGGGTCGAGGGCCCCAGGGGTGGGGCCCCTGGAGCTGGTGTTGGGGCCCCCAGATTTTGAGTTCCTGGAGATTGTGTTGGGGCTCGCAGGGGTTGGGCCCCTGGAGCTGTGGTTGGGGCCCCCAGGGTTTAGGCCCCAGGAGCTATGGTTCGGGCGCTGTGGGGTTGGGCCCCTGAGCTGGTGTTGGGGCCCCCAGGTTTTGAGTTCCTGGAGATTGTGTTGGGGCTCGCAGGGGTTGGGCCCCTGGAGCTGTGGTTGGGGCCCCCAGGGGTTAGGCCCCTGGAGCTATGGTTCGGGCGCTCAGGGGTTGGGCCCCTGGAGCTGGTGTTGGGGCCCCCAGGGGTTGGGCCCCTGGAGGTGGGGTTTGGTCCCCCAGGAGTTAAGCCCCTAGAGCTATGGTTTGGGAGCTCATGGGTTGGGCCCCTGGAGCTGGTGTTGGGGCCCCAAGGGGTTGGGCCCCTGGAGCTGGTGAGGGGCCCCAGGGGTTAGGCCCCTGGAGCTATGGTTCGGGAGCTCAGGGGTTGGGCCCCTGGAGCTGGGGTCGAGGGCCCCAGGGGTTGGGCCCCTGGAGCTGGTGTTGGGGCCCACAGGGGTTCGGACCCTGGAGCTGGGGTTCGGGCCCCCGGGGGTTAGGCCCCTGGAGCTATGGTTTTGGCGCTCAGGGGTTGGGCCCCTGGAGCTGGTGTTGGGGCCCCCAGGGGTTGGGCCCCAGGAGCTGTGGTTAGGGCGCTCCGGGGTTCGGCCCATGGAACTTGTGTTGGGGCCCCCAGGGGTTGGGCTCCTGGAGCTGGTGTTGGGGCCCCCAGGGGTTGGGCCCCTGAAGCTGGTGTTGGGGCCCCCAGGGGTTGGGCCCCTGGAACTAGGGTTGGGGCCCTCGGGGGTTAGGCCTCTGCAGCTATGGTTGGGGCGCTCACGGGTTGGGCCCCTGGAATTGGGGTCGAGGGCCCCAGGGGTTGGGCCCCTGGAGCTGGGGTTGGGGCCCCGTGGGTTACGCCCCTGGAGTTGGGGTTGGGGCCCCCAGGGATTACGCCCCTGGAGCTATGGTTCGGGCGCTCAGGGGTTTGGCCCCTGGAGCTGGTGTTGGGGCCCCCATGGGTTGGGCCCCTGGAACTATGGTTCCGGCGCTCTGGGGTTGGGCCCCTGGAGCTGGTGTTGGGGCTCCCAGGGTTTGGGCCCCTGGAGCTGGTGTTGGGGCCCCCAGGGGTTGGGCCCCTGGAGCTGGGGTTGGGGCCACCAGGGGTTAGGTCCATGGAGCTATGGTTCGGGTGCTCAGGGGTTGGGTCCCTGGAGTTGGTGTTGGGGCACCAGGGGCTGGGCCCCTGCAGCTAGTGTTGGGGCCCCAGGGGTTAGACCCCTGGAGCTATGGTTCGGGCGCTCAGGGTTTGTGCCCCTGGAGCTGGTGATGGGGCCCCCAGGGGTTGGGCTCCTGGAGCTGGTGTTGGGGCCTCCAGGTGTTGGGCCCCTGGAGCTGTGGTTGGGGCCCTCGGGGGTTAGGCCCCTGGAGCTATGGATCGGGCACTCAGGGGTTGGGCCCCTGAAACTGGTGTTTAGGCCCCCAGGGGTTGGGCCCCTGAAGCTGGGGTTGGGGCCCTCGGGGGTTAGGCCCCTGCAGCTATGGTTCGGGGGCTCAGGGATTGGGCACCTGGAGCTGGTTTTGGGGCCTCCACTGGTTGGGACCCTGGAGCTGGGTTTGGGGCCTCCAGGGGTTAGGCCCCTGGATCTTTGGTTCGGCCGCTCATGGGTTGGGCCCCTGGAGCTGGTGTTGGGGCCCCCAGGGGTTGGGCTCCTGGAGCAGGTGTTGGGGCCCCCAGGGGTTGGGCCCCTGGAGGTGTGGTTGGGGCCCCCGGGGGTTAGGCCCCTGGAGCTATGGTTCGGGCGCTCAGGGGTTGGGCCCCTGTAGCTGGTGTTTGGACCCCCAGGCGTTGGGCCCCTGGAGCTGGGGTTCGGGCCCCCGGGGGTTAGGCCCCTGGAGCTATGGTTCGGGCGCTCAGGGATTGAGCCCCTGGAGCTGGTTTTGGGGCCCCCAGGGGTTGGGCCCCTGGAGCTGGGATTGGGGCCTCCAGGGGTTAGGCCCCTGGAGCTTTGGTTCGGGCGCTCAGGGGTTGGGCCCCTGGAGCTTGTGTTGGGTCCCCAAGGGGTTTTACCCCTGGAGCTGGTGTTGGCGACCCAGGGGTTAGGCCCCTGGAGCTATGGTTCGGGCGCACAGGGGTTGGGCCCCTGGAGCTATAGTTCGGGCGCTCTGGGGATGGGCCCCTGGAGCTAGTGTTGGGGCCCCCAGGGGTTGGGCTCCTGGACCTGGTTGTGCCCGCAGGATTTGGGCCCCTGGAGCTGTGGTTGGGGCCCCCAGGGGTTAGGCCTCTGGAGCTATGGTTCGGGCGCTCAGGGGTTGGGCCCCTGGATCTGGTGTTGGGGCCCACAGGGGTTCGGACCCTGGAGCTGGGGTTGGGGCCCCCGGGGGTTAGGCCCCTGGAGCTATGGTTTGGGCGCTCAGGGGTTGGGCCCCTGGAGCTGGTGTTCGGGCCCCCAGGGGTTGTGCCCCAGGAGCTGTGGTTAGGGCGCTCCGGGGTTCGGTCCCTGGAACTTGTGTTGGGGCCCCCAGGGGTTGGGCTCCTGGAGCTGGTGTTGGGGCCCCCAGGGGTTGGGCCCCTTGAGCTGGGGTTGGGGCCCTCGGGGTTAGGCCTCTGCAGCTATGATTCGGGCGCTCAGAGGTTGGGCCCCTGGAACTGGGGTCGAGGGCCCCAGGGGTTGGGCCCCTGGAGCTGGGGTTGGGGCCCCGTGGGTTACGCCCCTGGAGCTGGGGTTGGGGCCCCCAGGGGTTAGGCCCCTGGAGCTATGGTTCGGGCGCTCAGGGGTTTGGCCCCTGGAGCTGGTGTTGGGGCCCCCAGGGGTTGGTCCCCTGGAACTATGGTTCCGGCGCTCTGGGGTTGGGCCCCTGGAGCTGGTGTTGGGGCTCCCAGGGATTGGGCTCTTGGAGCTGGTGTTGGGGCCCCAGGGGTTGGGCCTCTGGAGCTGGGGTTGGGGCCACCAGGGGTTAGGTCCATGGAGCTATGGTTCGGGCGCTCAGGGGTTGGGTCCCTGGAGTTGGTTTTGTGGCACCAGGGGCTGGGCCCCTGCAGCTAGTGTTAGGGCCCCAGGGGTTAGACCCCTGGAGCTATGGTTCGGGCGGTCAGGGTTTGGGCCCCTGGAGCTGGTGGTGGGGCCCCCAGGGGTTGGGCCCCTGGAGCTGTGGTTGGGGCCCTCGGGGGTTGGGTCCCTGGAGCTGGGGTTGGGGCCCTCGGGGGTTAGGCCCCTGCAGCTATGGTTCGGGGGCTCAGGGATTGGGCCCCTGGAGCTGGTGTTTGGGCCCCCAGGGGTTGGGTCCCTGGAGCTGGGGTTGGGGCCCTCGGGGGTTAGGCCCCTGCAGCTATGGTTCGGGTTCTCAGGGATTGGGCCCCTGGAGCTGGTTTTGGGGCCTCCAATGGTTGGGACCCTGGAGCTGGGGCTGGGGCCTCCAGGGGTTAGGACCCTGGATCTTTGGTTCGGCCGCTCATGGGTTGGGCCCCTGGAGCTGGTGTTGGGGCCCCAAGGGCTTGGGCCCCTGGAGCTGGTGTTGGGGACCCAGGGGTTAGTCCCTTGGAGCTATGGTTCAGGCGCTCAGGGATTGGGCCCCTGGAGCTATGTTTCGGGCGCTCTGGGGTTGGGCCCCTGGAGCTGGTGTTGGGGACCCAGGTTTTAGGCCCGTGGAGCTATGGTTCAGACACTCAGGGGTTGGACCCCTGGAGCTATTGTTCGGGCGCTCAGGGGTTGGTTCCCTGGAGCTAGGGTCGAGGGCCCCAGGGGTGGGGCCCCGGGAGCTGGTGTTGGGGCCCCCAGATTTTGAGTTCCTGGAGATTGTGTTGGGGCTCGCAGGGGTTTGGCCCCTGGAGCTGTGGTTGGTGCCCCCAGGGTTTAGGCCCCAGGAGCTATGGTTCGGGCGCTGTGGGGTTGGGCCCCTGGAGCTGGTGTTGGGGCCCCCAGGTTTTGAGTTCCTGGAGATTGTGTTGGGGCTCGCAGGGGTTGGGCCCCTGGAGCTGTGGTTGGGGCCCCCAGGGGTTAGGCCCCTGGAGCTATGGTTCGGGCGCTCAGGGGTTGGGCCCCTGGAGCTGGTGTTGGGGCCCCCAGGGGTTGGGCCCCTGGAGGTGGGGTTTGGGCCCCCAGGAGTTAAGCCCCTAGAGCTATGGTTCGGGCGCTCATGGGTTGGGCCCCTGGAGCTAGTGTTGGGGCCCCAAGGGGTTGGGCCCCTGGAGCTGGTGAGGGGCTCCAGGGGTTAGGCCCCTGGAGCTATGGTTCGGGCGCTCAGGGGTTGGGCCCCTGGAGCTGGGGTCGAGGGCCCCAGGGGTTGGGCCCCTGGAGCTGGGGTTGGGGCCCCGGGGGTTACGCCCCTGGAGCTGGGGTTGGGCCCCTGGAGCTGGTGAGAGGCCCCAGGGGTTAGGCCCCTGGAGCTATGGTTCGGACGCTCAGGGGTTGGGCCCCTGGAGCTGGGGTCGAGGGCCCCAGGGGTTGGGCCCCTGGAGCTGGGGTTCGGGCCCCCGGGGATTAGGCCCCTGGAGCTATGGTTCGTTCGCTCAGGGGTTGGGCCCCTGGAGCTGGTGATGGGGCCCTCAGGGATTAGGCCCCTGGAGCTATGGTTCTGGCGCTCAGGGATTGGGCCCCTGGAGCTGGTTTTGGGGCCCTCAGGGATTAGGCCCCTGGATCTATGGTTCGGGCGCTCAGGGGTTGGGCCCCTGTAGCTGGTGTTTGGACCCCCAGGGGTTGGGCCCCTGGAGCTGGGGTTCGGGCCCCCGGGGGTTAGGCCCCTGGAGCTATGGTTCAGGCGCTCAGCGATTGAGCCCCTGGAGCTGGTTTTGGGGCCCCCAGGGGTTGGGCCCCTGGAGCTGGGATTGGGGCCTCCAGGGGTTAGGCCCCTGGAGCTTTGGTTCGGGCGCACAGGGGTTGGGCCCCTGGAGCTTGTGTTGGGTCCCCAAGAGGTTTTGCCCCTGGAGCTTGTGTTGGGGACCCAGGGGTTAGGCCCCTGGAGCTATGGTTCGGGCGCACAGGGGTTGGGCCCCTGGAGCTATAGTTCGGGCGCTCAGCGGTTGGGCCCCTGGAGCTGGGGTGGAGGGCCCCAGGGGTTGGGCCCCTGGAGCTAGTGTTGGGGCCCCCAGGGATTGGGCCCCTGGAGCTATGTTTCGGGCGCTCTGGGGTTGGGCTCCTGGAGCTAGTGTTGGGGCCCCCAGGGGTTGGGCTCCTGGACCTGGTGGTGCCCGCAGGGGTTGGGCCCCTGAAGCTGTGGTTGGGGCTCCGAGGGGTTAGACCTCTGGAGCTATGGTTTGGGCGCTCAGGGGTTGGGCCCCTGTAGCTGGTGTTCGGGCCCACAGGGGTTCGGACCCTGGAGATTGTGTTGGGGCCCCCAGGGGTTGGGCCCATGGAGCTGTGGTTGGGGCCCCCAGGGGTTAGGCCCCTGGAGCTATGGTTCGGGCGCTCAGGGGTTGGGCCCCTGGAGCTGGTGTTGGGGCCCCCAGGAGTTGGGCCCCTGGAGGTGGGGTTTGGGCCCCCAGGAGTTAGGCCCCTAGAGCCATGGTTCGGGTGCTCATGGGTTGGGCCCCTGGAGCTGGTGATTTGGCCCCAAGGGGTTGGGCCCCTGGAGCTGGTGAGGGGCCCCAGGGGTTAGGCCCCTGGAGCTGGGGTCGAGGGCCCCAGGGGTTGGGCCCCTGGAGCTGGGGTTGGGGCCCCGTTGGTTACGCCCCTGGAGCTGGGGTTGGGCCCCTGGAGCTGGTGAGGGGCCCCATGGGTTAGGCCCCTGGAGCTATTTTTCGGGCGCTCAGGGGTTGGGCCGCTGGAGCTGGTGTTGGGGCCCCTGACCTAATGTCACCCCTTGCTCTCCCATCCCCCACAAAGACAGTCCCGACTCCATCACAGTAATGCCCAGACATTTCACGCATGGAGCAACAGTAACACTGTGTGGCCATGCAGGGTAATGCCCAGAGCATCTCCTGCATGGAGCAAGAGTGACACCGTGTGGCCACATAGGGTAGTGCACAGAGCATTTCCCCGCATGGAGCTATAGTTCGGGAGCTCTGGGGTTGGCCCCCTGTAGCTGGTGTTGGGACTCCCAGGGGTTGGGCCCCTGGAGCTGGTGTTGGGGCCCCAGGGGTTAAGCCCCTTGCGCTATGGTTCGGGCGCTCAGGGGTTGGGCCCTTGGAGCTGGCGTGCGAGCCCCCAGGGAATAGGCCCCTAGAGCTATGGTTTGGGCACTCTGGGGTTGGGCCCCTGGAGCTGGTGTAGGGGCTCCCAGGGGTTGGGCCCCTGGAGCTGGTGTTGGGGGCCTCAGGGATTAGGCCCCTGGAGCTATGGTTCTGGCGCTCAGGATTGGGCCCCTGGAGCTGGTTTTGGGGCCCCCAGGGGTGGTTCTCCTGGAGCAGGTGTTGGGGCCCCCAGGGGTTGGGCCCCTATAGGTGTGGTTGGGGCCCCCGGGGGTTAGGCCCCTGGAGCTATGGTTCGGGCGCTCAGCGGGTTGGGCCCCTGTAGCTGGTGTTTTGGACCCCAAGGGGTTGGGCCCCTGGAGCTGGGATTGGGGCCTCCAGGGGTTAGGCCCCTGGAGCTTTGGTTCGGGCGCTCAGGGGTTGGGCCCCTGGAGCTTGTGTTGGTTCCCCAAGGGGTTTTACCCCTGGAGCTGGTGTTGGGGACCCAGGGGTTAGGCCCCTGGAGCTATGGTTCGGCGCGCACAGGGGTTGGGCCCCTGGAGCTATAGTTCGGGCGCTCTGGGGTTGGGCCCCTGGAGATAGTGTTGGGGCCCCCAGGGGTTGGGCTCCTGGACCTGGTGGTGCCCGCAGGATTTGGGCCCCTGGAGCTGTGGTTGTGGCCCCTAGGGGTTAGGCCTACTGGAGCTATGGTTCGGGCGCTCGGTTTGGGCCCCTGGAGCTGGTGTTTGGGACCCACAGGAGTTCGGACCCTGGAGCTGGGGTTGGGGTCCCCGGGGGTTAGGCCCCTGGAGCTATGGTTCGGGCGCTCAGGGGTTGGGCCCCTGGAGCTGGTGTTCGGGGCCCCCAGGGGTTGGGCCCCTGGAGCTGGGATTGGGGCCTCCAGGGGTTAGGCCCCTGGAAGTTGTGTTGGGGCCCCCAGGGGTTTGGCTCCTGGAGCTGGTGTTGGGGCCCCCAGGGGTTGGCCCCCTTGAGCTGGGGTTGGGGCCCTCGGGGGTTAGGCCTCTGCAGCTATGGTTCGGGCGCTCAGGGGTTGGGCCCCTGGAACTGGGGTCGAGGGCCCCAGGGGTTGGGCCCCTGGAGCTGGGGTTGGGGCCCTCGTGGGTTACGCCCCTGGAGCTGGGATTGGGGCCCCCAGGGGTTAGGCCCTGGAGCTATGGTTCGGGCGCTCAGGGGTTTGGCCCCTGGAGCTGGTGTTGTGGCCCCCAGGGGTTGGTCCCCTGGAACTATGGTTCCGGCGCTCTGGGGTTGGGCCCCTGGAGCTGGTGTTGGGGCTCCCAGGGATTGGGCCCTTGGAGCTGGTGTTGGGGCCCCAGGGGTTGGGCCTCTGGATCTGGGGTTGGAGCCACCAGGGGTTAGGTCCATGGAGCTATGGTTCGGGCGTTCAGGGGTTGGGTCCCTGGAGTTGGTGTTGGGGCACCAGGGGCTGGGCCCCTGCAGCTAGTGTTAGGGCCCCAGGGGTTAGACCCCTGGAGCTATGGTTCGGGAGGTCAGGGTATGGGCCCCTGGAGCTGGTGGTGGGGCCCCCAGGGGTTGGGCTCCTGGAGCTGGTGTTGGGGCCTCCAGGGGTTGGGCCCCTGGAGCTGTGGTTGGGGCCCTCGGGGGTTAGGCCCCTGGAGCTATGGTTCGGGGCCTCAGGGATTGGGCCCCTGGAAGCTGGTTTTGGGGCCTCCAATGGTTGGGACCCTGGAGCTGGGGTTGGGGCCCTGCAGGGGTTAGGCCCCTGGATCTTTGGTTCGGCCGCTCATGGGTTGGGCCCCTGGAGCTGGTGTTGGGGCCCCAAGGGTTAGGCCCCTGGAGCTGGTGTTGGGGACCCAGGGGTTAGGCCCCTGGAGCTATGGTTCAGGCCGCTCATGGGATTGGGCCCCTGGAGCTATGTGTTGGGGCGCTCATGGGGTTGGGCCCCTGGAGCTGGTGTTGGGGACCCAGGTTTTAGGCCCGTGGAGCTATGGTTCAGGCACTCAGGGGTTGGACCCCTGGAGCTATGGTTCGGGCGCTCAGGGGTTGGTTCCCTGGAGCTAGGGTCGAGGGCCCCAGGGGTGGGGCCCCTGGAGCTGGTGTTGGGGCCCCCAGATTTTGAGTTCCTGGAGATTGTGTTGGGGCTCGCAGGGGTTGGGCCCCTGGAGCTGTGGTTGGGGCCCCCAGGGTTTAGGCCCCAGGAGCTATGGTTCGGGCGCTGTGGGGTTGGGCCCCTGAGCTGGTGTTGGGGCCCCCAGGTTTTGAGTTCCTGGAGATTGTGTTGGGGCTCGCAGGGGTTGGGCCCCTGGAGCTGTGGTTGGGGCCCCCAGGGGTTAGGCCCCTGGAGCTATGGTTCGGGCGCTCAGGGGTTGGGCCCCTGGAGCTGGTGTTGGGGCCCCCAGGGGTTGGGCCCCTGGAGGTGGGGTTTGGTCCCCCAGGAGTTAAGCCCCTAGAGCTATGGTTTTGGGAGCTCATGGGTTGGGCCCCTGGAGCTGGTGTTGGGGCCCCAAGGGGTTGGGCCCCTGGAGCTGGTGAGGGGCCCCAGGGGTTAGGCCCCTGGAGCTATGGTTCGGGCGCTCAGGGGTTGGGCCCCTGGAGCTGGGGTCGAGGCCCCCAGGGGTTGGGCCCCTGGAGCTGGTGTTGGGGCCCACAGGGGTTCGGACCCTGGAGCTGGGTTCGGGCCCCCGGGGGTTAGGCCCCTGGAGCTATGGTTTTGGCGCTCAGGGGTTGGGCCCCTGGAGCTGGTGTTGGGGCCCCCAGGGGTTGGGCCCCTGGAGCTGTGGTTAGGGCGCTCCGGGGTTCGGCCCATGGAACTTGTGTTGGGGCCCCCAGGGGTTGGGCTCCTGGAGCTGGTGTTGGGGCCCCCAGGGGTTGGGCCCCTGAAGCTGGTGTTGGGGCCCCCAGGGGTTGGGCCCCTGGAACTAGGGTTGGGGCCCTCGGGGGTTAGGCCTCTGCAGCTATGGTTCGGGCGCTCACGGGTTGGGCCCCTGGAATTGGGGTCGAGGGCCCCAGGGGTTGGGCCCCTGGAGCTGGGGTTGGGGCCCCGTGGGTTACGCCCCTGGAGTTGGGGTTGGGGCCCCCAGGGATTACGCCCCTGGAGCTATGGTTCGGGCGCTCAGGGGTTGGGCCCCTGGAGCTGGTGTTGGGGCCCCCAGGGGTTGGGCCCCTGGAACTATGGTTCGGGCGCTCTGGGGTTGGGCCCCTGGAGCTGGTGTTGGGGCTCCCAGGGGTTGGGCCCCTGGAGCTGGTGTTGGGGCCCCCAGGGGTTGGGCCCCTGGAGCTGGGGTTGGGGCCACCAGGGGTTAGGTCCATGGAGCTATGGTTCGGGCGCTCAGGGGTTGGGTCCCTGGAGTTGGTGTTGGGGCACCAGGGGCTGGGCCCCTGCAGCTAGTGTTGGGGCCCCAGGGGTTAGACCCCTGGAGCTATGGTTCGGGCGCTCAGGGTTTGTGCCCCTGGAGCTGGTGATGGGGCCCCCAGGGGTTGGGCTCCTGGAGCTGGTGTTGGGGCCTCCAGGGGTTGGGCCCCTGGAGCTGTGGTTGGGGCCCTCGGGGGTTAGGCCCCTGGAGCTATGGATCGGGCACTCAGGGGTTGGGCCCCTGAAACTGGTGTTGGGGCCCCCAGGGGTTGGGCCCCTGGAGCTGGGGTTGGGGCCCTCGGGGGTTAGGCCCCTGCAGCTATGGTTCGGGGGCTCAGGGATTGGGCACCTGGAGCTGGTTTTGGGGCCTCCACTGGTTGGGACCCTGGAGCTGGGTTTGGGGCCTCCAGGGGTTAGGCCCCTGGATCTTTGGTTCGGCCGCTCATGGGTTGGGCCCCTGGAGCTGGTGTTGGGGCCCCCAGGGGTTGGGCTCCTGGAGCAGGTGTTGGGGCCCCCAGGGGTTGGGCCCCTGGAGGTGTGGTTGGGGCCCCCGGGGGTTAGGCCCCTGGAGCTATGGTTCGGGCGCTCAGGGGTTGGGCCCCTGTAGCTGGTGTTTGGACCCCCAGGGGTTGGGCCCCTGGAGCTGGGGTTCGGGCCCCCGGGGGTTAGGCCCCTGGAGCTATGGTTCGGGCGCTCAGGGATTGAGCCCCTGGAGCTGGTTTTGGGGCCCCCAGGGGTTGGGCCCCTGGAGCTGGGATTGGGGCCTCCAGGGGTTAGGCCCCTGGAGCTTTGGTTCGGGCGCTCAGGGGTTGGGCCCCTGGAGCTTGTGTTGGGTCCCCAAGGGGTTTTACCCCTGGAGCTGGTGTTGGGGACCCAGGGGTTAGGCCCCTGGAGCTATGGTTCGGGCGCACAGGGGTTGGGCCCCTGGAGCTATAGTTCGGGCGCTCTGGGGTTGGGCCCCTGGAGCTAGTGTTGGGGCCCCCAGGGGTTGGGCTCCTGGACCTGGTTGTGCCCGCAGGATTTGGGCCCCTGGAGCTGTGGTTGGGGCCCCCAGGGGTTAGGCCTCTGGAGCTATGGTTCGGGCGCTCAGGGGTTGGGCCCCTGGATCTGGTGTTGGGGCCCACAGGGGTTCGGACCCTGGAGCTGGGGTTGGGGCCCCCGGGGGTTAGGCCCCTGGAGCTATGGTTTGGGCGCTCAGGGGTTGGGCCCCTGGAGCTGGTGTTCGGGCCCCCAGGGGTTGTGCCCCAGGAGCTGTGGTTAGGGCGCTCCGGGGTTCGGTCCCTGGAACTTGTGTTGGGGCCCCCAGGGGTTGGGCTCCTGGAGCTGGTGTTGGGGCCCCCAGGGGTTGGGCCCCTTGAGCTGGGGTTGGGGCCCTCGGGGGTTAGGCCTCTGCAGCTATGATTCGGGCGCTCAGGGGTTGGGCCCCTGGAACTGGGGTCGAGGGCCCCAGGGGTTGGGCCCCTGGAGCTGGGGTTGGGGCCCCGTGGGTTACGCCCCTGGAGCTGGGGTTGGGGCCCCCAGGGGTTAGGCCCCTGGAGCTATGGTTCGGGCGCTCAGGGGTTTGGCCCCTGGAGCTGGTGTTGGGGCCCCCAGGGGTTGGTCCCCTGGAACTATGGTTCCGGCGCTCTGGGGTTGGGCCCCTGGAGCTGGTGTTGGGGCTCCCAGGGATTGGGCTCTTGGAGCTGGTGTTGGGGCCCCAGGGGTTGGGCCTCTGGAGCTGGGGTTGGGGCCACCAGGGGTTAGGTCCATGGAGCTATGGTTCGGGCGCTCAGGGGTTGGGTCCCTGGAGTTGGTTTTGTGGCACCAGGGGCTGGGCCCCTGCAGCTAGTGTTAGGGCCCCAGGGGTTAGACCCCTGGAGCTATGGTTCGGGCGGTCAGGGTTTGGGCCCCTGGAGCTGGTGGTGGGGCCCCCAGGGGTTGGGCCCCTGGAGCTGTGGTTGGGGCCCTCGGGGTTGGGCCCCTGGAGCTGGGGTTGGGGCCCTCGGGGGTTAGGCCCCTGCAGCTATGGTTCGGGGGCTCAGGGATTGGGCCCCTGGAGCTGGGGTTGGGGCCCTCGGGGGTTAGGCCCCTGCAGCTATGGTTCGGGTTCTCAGGGATTGGGCCCCTGGAGCTGGTTTTGGGGCCTCCAATGGTTGGGACCCTGGAGCTGGGGCTGGGGCCTCCAGGGGTTAGGACCCTGGATCTTTGGTTCGGCCGCTCATGGGTTGGGCCCCTGGAGCTGGTGTTGGGGCCCCAAGGGCTTGGGCCCCTGGAGCTGGTGTTGGGGACCCAGGGGTTAGGCCCCTGGAGCTATGGTTCAGGCGCTCAGGGATTGGGCCCCTGGAGCTATGTTTCGGGCGCTCTGGGGTTGGGCCCCTGGAGCTGGTGTTGGGGACCCAGGTTTTAGGCCCGTGGAGCTATGGTTCAGGCACTCAGGGGTTGGACCCCTGGAGCTATGGTTCGGGCGCTCAGGGGTTGGTTCCCTGGAGCTAGGGTCGAGGGCCCCAGGGGTGGGGCCCCGGGAGCTGGTGTTGGGGCCCCCAGATTTTGAGTTACTGGAGATTGTGTTGGGGCTCGCAGGGGTTTGGCCCCTGGAGCTGTGGTTGGTGCCCCCAGGGTTTAGGCCCCAGGAGCTATGGTTCGGGCGCTGTGGGGTTGGGCCCCTGGAGCTGGTGTTGGGGCCCCCAGGTTTTGAGTTCCTGGAGATTGTGTTGGGGCTCGCAGGGGTTGGGCCCCTGGAGCTGTGGTTGGGGCCCCCAGGGGTTAGGCCCCTGGAGCTATGGTTCGGGCGCTCAGGGGTTGGGCCCCTGGAGCTGGTGTTGGGGCCCCCAGGGGTTGGGCCCCTGGAGGTGGGGTTTGGGCCCCCAGGAGTTAAGCCCCTAGAGCTATGGTTCGGGCGCTCATGGGTTGGGCCCCTGGAGCTGGTGTTGGGGCCCCAAGGGGTTGGGCCCCTGGAGCTGGTGAGGGGCTCCAGGGGTTAGGCCCCTGGAGCTATGGTTCGGGCGCTCAGGGGTTGGGCCCCTGGAGCTGGGGTCGAGGGCCCCAGGGGTTGGGCCCCTGGAGCTGGGGTTGGGGCCCCGGGGGTTACGCCCCTGGAGCTGGGGTTGGGCCCCTGGAGCTGGTGAGAGGCCCCAGGGGTTAGGCCCCTGGAGCTATGGTTCGGACGCTCAGGGGTTGGGCCCCTGGAGCTGGGGTCGAGGGCCCCAGGGGTTGGGCCCCTGGAGCTGGGGTTCGGGCCCCCGGGGATTAGGCCCCTGGAGCTATGGTTCGTTCGCTCAGGGTTTGGGCCCCTGGAGCTGGTGATGGGGCCCTCAGGGATTAGGCCCCTGGAGCTATGGTTCTGGCGCTCAGGGATTGGGCCCCTGGAGCTGGTTTTGGGGCCCTCAGGGATTAGGCCCCTGGAGCTATGGTTCGGGCGCTCAGGGGTTGGGCCCCTGTAGCTGGTGTTTGGACCCCCAGGGGTTGGGCCCCTGGAGCTGGGGTTCGGGCCCCCGGGGGTTAGGCCCCTGGAGCTATGGTTCAGGCGCTCAGGGATTGAGCCCCTGGAGCTGGTTTTGGGGCCCCCAGGGGTTGGGCCCCTGGAGCTGGGATTGGGGCCTCCAGGGGTTAGGCCCCTGGAGCTTTGGTTCGGGCGCACAGGGGTTGGGCCCCTGGAGCTTGTGTTGGGTCCCCAAGAGGTTTTAACCCTGGAGCTTGTGTTGGGGACCCAGGGGTTAGGCCCCTGGAGCTATGGTTCGGGCGCACAGGGGTTGGGCCCCTGGAGCTATAGTTCGGGCGCTCAGCATTTGGGCCCCTGGAGCTGGGGTGGAGGGCCCCAGGGGTTGGGCCCCTGGAGCTAGTGTTGGGGCCCCCAGGGATTGGGCCCCTGGAGCTATGTATCGGGCGCTCTGGGGTTGGGCTCCTGGAGCTAGTGTTGGGGCCCCCAGGGGTTGGGCTCCTGGACCTGGTGGTGCCCGCAGGGGTTGGGCCCCTGAAGCTGTGGTTGGGGCTCCGAGGGGTTAGACCTCTGGAGCTATGGTTTGGGCGCTCAGGGGTTGGGCCCCTGTAGCTGGTGTTCGGGCCCACAGGGGTTCGGACCCTGGAGCTCGGGTTGGGGCCCCCAGGGGTTAGGCCCCTGGAGCTATGGTTTGGGCGCTCAGGGGTTGGGCCCCTAGAGCTGGTGTTGGGGTCCCCAGGGGTTGGGCCCCTGGAGCTATGGTTAGGGCGCTCCGGGGTTCGTCCCCTGGTACTTGTGTTGGGGCCCCCAGGGGTTGGGCTCCTGGAGCTGGTGTTGGGGCCCCCAGGGTTTGGGCCCCTGAAGCTGGTGTTGGGGCCCCCAGGGGTTGGGCCCCTGGAGCTGGGGTTGGGGCCCTCGCGGGTTAGGCCTCTGCAGCTATGGTTCGGGCGCTCAGGGGTTGGGCCCCTGGAACTGGGGTCGAGGGCCCCAGGGGTTGGGCCCCTGGAGCTGGGGTTGGGGCCCCCAGGGGTTAGGCCCCTGGAGCTACGGTTCGAGCGCTCAGGGGTTTGGCCCCTGGAGCTGGTGTTGGGGCCCCCAGGGGTTGGGCCCCTGGAACTATGGTTCAGGCGCTCTGGGGTTGGGCTCCTGGAGCTGGTGTTGGGGCTCCAGGGATTGGACTCTTGGAGCTGGTGTTGAGGCCCCCAGGGGTTGGGCCCCTGGAGCTGGGGTTGGGGCCACCAGGGGTTAGGTCCATGGAGCTATGGTTCGGGCGCTCAGGGGTTGGGTCCCTGGAGTTGGTGTTGGGGCCCCAGGGGCTGGGCCCCTGCAGCTAGTGTTGGGGCCGCAGGGGTTAGACCCCTGGAGCTATAGCTCGGGCGCTCAGGGGTTGGGCCCCTGGAACTATGGTTCGGGCGCTCAGGGGTTGGGACCCTGGAGCTGGTGTTGGGGCCCCCAGGGGTTAGGCCCCTGGAGCTATGGTACGGGCGCTCAGGGGTTGGGCCGCTGGAGCTGGTGTTGGGGCCCCTGACCTAATGTCACCCCTTCCTCTCCCATCCCGCACACAGACAGTCCCGACTCCATCACAGTAATGCCCAGACATTTCACGCATGGTGTTAAGCCCCTTGCACTATGGTTCGGGCGCTCAGGGGTTGGGCCCTTGGAGCTAGCGTGCGGGCCCCCAGGGAATAAGCCCCTAGAGCTATGGTTTGGGCACTCTGGGCTTGGGCCCCTGGAGCTGGTGTTTGGACCCCCAGGGGTTGGGACCCTGGAGCTGGGGTTCGGGCCCCCGGGGGTTAGGCACCTGGAGCTATGGTTCTAGCGCTCAGGGATTGAGCCCCTGGAGCTGGTTTTGGGGCCCCCAGGGGTTGGGCCCCTGGAGCTGGGATTGGGGCCTCCAGGGGTTAGGCCCCTGGAGCTTTGGTTCGGGCGCTCAGGGGTTGGGCCCCTGGAGCTTGTGTTGGGTCCCCAAGGGGTTTTGCCCCTGGAGCTGGTGTTGGGGACCCAGGGGTTAGGCCCCTGGAGCTATGGTTCGGGCGCACAGGGGTTGGGCCCCTGGAGCTATAGTTCGGGCGCTCAGCGGTTGGGCCCCTGGAGCTGGGGTGGAAGGCCCCAGGGGTTGGGCCCCTGGAGCTATGTTTCGGGCGCTCTGGGGTTGGGCCCCTGGAGCTGGTGTTGGGGCCCGCAGGGGTTGGGCTCCTGGACCTGGTGGTGCCCGCAGGGGTTGGGCCCCTGGAGCTGGGGTTGGGGCCCACAGGATTTAGGCCCCTGGACCTATGGTTCGGGCTCTCAGGGTTTGGGCCCCTGGAGCTTGTGTTGGGGCCCCCAGGGGTTAGGCCCCTGGAGCTATTTTTCGGGCGCTCAGGGGTTGGGCCGCTGGAGCTGGTGTTGGGGCCCCTGACCTAATGTCACCCCTTGCTCTCCCATCCCCCACACAGACAGTCCCGACTCCATCACAGTAATGCCCAGACATTTCACGCATGGAGCAACAGTAACACTGTGTGGCCATGCAGGGTAATGCCCATAGCATCTCCTGCATGGAGCAAGAGTGGCACTGTGTGGCCACATAGGGTAGTGCACAGAGCATTTCCGCCTATGGAGCTATGGTTCGATAGCTCTGGGGTTGGGCCCCTGTAGCTGGTGTTTGGACTCCCAGGGGTTGGGCCCCTGGAGCTGGGGTTCGGGCCCCCGGGGGTTAGGCCCCTGGAGCTTTGGTTCGGGCGCTCAGGGGTTGTGCCCCTGGAGCTTGTGTTGGGTCCCCAAGAGGTTTTGCCCCTGGAACTGGTGTTGGGGACCCAGGGTTAGGCCCCTGGAGCTATGGTTCTGGCGCACAGGGGTTGGGCCCCTGGAGCTATAGTTCGGGCGCACAGGGGTTGGGCCCCTGGAGCTGGGGTTGGGGCCCACAGGATTTAGGCCCCTGGACCTATGGTTCGGGCTCTCAGGGTTTGGGCCCCTGGAGCTTGTGTTGGGGCCCCAAGAGGTTTTGCCCCTGGAACTGGTGTTGGGGACCCAGGGTTAGGCCCCTGGAGCTATGGTTCTGGCGCACAGGGGTTGGGCCCCTGGAGCTATAGTACGGGCGCACAGGGGTTGGGCCCCTGGAGCTGGGGTTGGGGCCCACAGGATTTAGGCCCCTGGACCTATGGTTCGGGCTCTCAGGGTTTGGGCCCCTGGAGCTTGTGTTGGGGCCCCCAGGGGTTAGGCCCCTGGAGCTATTTTTCGGGCGCTCAGGGGTTGGGCCGCTGGAGCTGGTGTTGGGGCCCCTGACCTAATGTCACCCCTTGCTCTCCCATCCCCCACACAGACAGTCCCGACTCCATCACAGTAATGCCCAGACATTTCACGCATGGAGCAACAGTAACACTGTGTGGCCATGCAGGGTAATGCCCATAGCATCTCCTGCATGGAGCAAGAGTGGCACTGTGTGGCCACATAGGGTAGTGCACAGAGCATTTCCGCCTATGGAGCTATGGTTCGATAGCTCTGGGGTTGGGCCCCTGTAGCTGGTGTTTGGACTCCCAGGGGTTGGGCCCCTGGAGCTGGGGTTCGGGCCCCCGGGGGTTAGGCCCCTGGAGCTTTGGTTCGGGCGCTCAGGGGTTGTGCCCCTGGAGCTTGTGTTGGGTCCCCAAGAGGTTTTGCCCCTGGAACTGGTGTTGGGGACCCAGGGTTAGGCCCCTGGAGCTATGGTTCTGGCGCACAGGGGTTGGGCCCCTGGAGCTATAGTTCGGGCGCACAGGGGTTGGGCCCCTGGAGCTATAGTTCGGGCGCTCAGCGGTAGGGCCCCTGAAGCTGGGGTGGAGGTCCCCAGGGGTTGGGCCCCTGGAGCTAGTGTTGGGGCACCCAGGGGTTGGGCTCCTGGACCTGGTGGTGCCGCAGGGGTTGGGCCCCTGGAGCTGTGGTTGGGGCCCCCAGGGGTTAGGCCTCTGGAGCTATGGTTCGGGCGCTCAGGGGTTGGGCCCCTGGAGCTGGTGTTGGGGCCCACAGGGGTTCGGACCCTGTAGCTGGGGTTGGGGCCCCCGGGGGTTAGGCCTCTGGAGCTATGGTTCGGGCGCTCAGGGGTTGGGCCCCTGGAGCTGGTGTTGGGGCCCACAGGGGTTCGGACCCTGGAGCTGGGGTTGGGGCCCCCGGGGGTTAGGCCCCTGGAGCTATGGTTTTTGCGCTCAGGGGTTGGGCCTCTGGAGCTGGTGTTGGGGCCCCCAGGGGTTGGGCCCCAGGAGCTGTGGTTAGGGCGCTCCGGGGTTCGGCCCCTGGAACTTGTGTTGGGGCCCCCAGGGGTTGGGCTCCTGGAGCTGGTGTTGGGGCCCCCAGGGGTTGAGCCCCTGAAGCTGGTGTTGGGGCCCCCAGGGGTTGGGCCCCTGGAACTAGGGTTGGGGCCCTCGGGGGTTAGGCCTCTACAGCTATGATTCCGGCGCTCAGGGGTTGGGCCCCTGGAACTGGGGTCGAGGGCCCCAGGGGTTGGGCCCCTGGAGCTGGGGTTGGGGCCCCGTGGGTTACGCCCCTGGAGCTGGTGTTGGGGCCCCCATGGGTTGGGCCCCTGGAACTATGGTTCCGGCGCTCTGGGGTTGGGCCCCTGGAGCTGGTGTTGGGGCTCCCAGGAATTGGGCTCTTGGAACTGGTGTTGGGGCCCCCAGGGGTTGGGCCCCTGGAGCTGGGGTTGGGGCCACCAGGGGTTAGGTCCATGGAGCTATGGTTCGGGTGCTCAGGGGTTGGGTCCCTGGAGTTGGTGTTGGGGCCCCAGGGGCTGGGCCCCTGCAGCTAATGTTTTGGCCCCAGGGGTTAGACCCCTGGAGCTATGGTTCGGGCGCTCAGGGTTTGGGCCCCTGGAGCTGGTGGTGGGGCCCCCAGGGGTTGGGCTCCTGGAGCTGGTGTTGGGGCCTCCAGGGGTTGGGCCCCTGGAGCTGTGGTTGGGGCCCTCGGGGGTTAGGCCCCTGGAGCTATGGTTCGGGCACTCAGGGGTTGGGCCCCTGAAACTGGTGTTGGGGCCCCCAGGGGTTGGGCCCCTGGAGCTGGGGTTGGGGCCCTCGGGGGTTAGGCCCCTGCAGCTATGGTTCGGGGGCTCAGGGATTGGGCCCCTGGAGCTGGTTTTGGGGCCTCCAGTGGTTGGGACCCTGGAGCTGGGTTTGGGGCCTCCAGGGGTTAGGCCCCTGGATCTTTGGTTCGGCCGCTCATGGGTTGGGCCCCTGGAGCTGGTGTTGGGGCCCCAAGGGGTTGGGCCCCTGGAGCTGGTGTTGGGGACCCAGGGGTTAGGCCCCTGGAGCTATGGTTCAGGCGCTCAGGGGTTGGGCCCCTGGAGCTATGGTTCGGGCGCTCAGCGGTTGGGCCCCTGGAGCTGGGGTAGAGGGCCCCAGGGGATGGGCCCCTGGAGCTGGTGTTGGGGCCCGCAGGGATTGGGCCCCTGGAGCTATGTTTCGGGCGCTCTGGGGTTGGGCCCCTGGAGCTGGTGTTGGGGACCCAGGTTTTAGGCCCGTGGAGCTATGGTTCAGGCACTCAGGGGTTGGACCCCTGGAGCTATGGTTCGGGCGCTCAGGGGTTGGTTCCCTGGAGCTAGGGTCGAGGGCCCCAGGGGTGGGGCCCCTGGAGCTGGTGTTGGGGCCCCCAGGTTTTGAATTCCTGGAGATTGTGTTGGGGCTCGCAGGGGTTGGGCCCCTGGAGCTGTGGTTGGGGCCCCCAGGGTTTAGGCCCCTGGAGCTATGGTTCGGGCGCTGTGGGGTTGGGCCCCTGGAGCTGGTGTTGGGGCCCCCAGGTTTTGAGTTCCTGGAGATTGTGTTGGGGCTCGCAGGGGTTGGGTCCCTGGAGCTGTGGTTGGGGCCCCCAGGGGTTAGGCCCCTGGAGCTATGGTTCGGGCGCTCAGGAGTTGGGCCCCTGGAGCTGGTGTTGGGGCCCCCAGGGGTTGGGCCCCTGGAGGTGGGGTTTGGGCCCCCAGGAGTTAGGCCCCTAGAGCCATGGTTCGGATGCTCATGGGTTGGGCCCCTGGAGCTGGTGATGGGGCCCCAAGGGGTTGGGCCCCTGGAGCTGGTGAGGGGCCCAAGGGGTGAGGCCCCTGGAGCTGGGGTCGAGGGCCCCAGGGGTTAGGACCCTGGAGCTGGGGTTGGGGCCCCGCTGGTTACGCCCCTGGAGCTGGGGTTGGGCCCCTGGAGCTGGTGAGGGGCCCCAGGGGTTACGCCCCTGGAGCTATGGTTCGGACGCTCAGGGGTTGGGCCCCTGGAGCTGGGGTCGAGGGCCCCAGGGGTTGGGCCCCTGGAGCTGGGGTTGGGCCCCGGGGGTTACGCCCCTGGAGCTGGGGTTGGGGCCCCCAGGGGTTAGGCCCCTGGAGCTATGGTTCGGGCGCTCAGGGGTTTCGCCCCTGGAGCTGGTGTTGGGGCCCCCAGGGGTTGGGCCCCTGGAACTATGGTTCGGGCTCTCTGGGGTTGGGCCCCTGGCGCTGGTGTTGGGGCTCCCAGGGGTTGGGCCCCTGGAGCTGGGGTTCGGGCCCCCGGGGGTTAGGCCCCTGGAGTTATGGTTCGTTCGCTCAGGGGTTGGGCCCCTGGAGCTGGTGTTGGGGCCCTCAGGGATTAGGCCCCTGGAGCTATGGTTCTGGCGCTCAGGGATTGGGCCCCTGGAGCTGGTTTTGGGGCCCCCAGGGGTTGGGCTCCTTTAGCAGGTGTTGGGGCCCCCAGGGGTTGGGCCCCTGGAGCTGTGGTTGAGGCCCCCGGGGGTTAGGCCCCTGGTGCTATGGTTCGGGCGCTCAGGGGTGGGGCCCCTGTAGCTGGTGTTTGGACACCCAGGGGTTGAGCCCGTGGAGCTGGGGTTCGGGCCCCCGGGGGTTAGGCCCCTGGAGCTATGGTTCGGGCGCTCAGGGATTGAGCCCCTGGAGCTGGTTTTGGGGCCCCCAGGGGTTGGGCCCCTGGAGCTGGGATTGGGGCCTCCAGGGGTTAGGCCCCTGGAGCTTTGGTTCGGGCGTTCAGGGGCTGGGCCCCTGGAGCTTGTGTTGGGTCCCCAAGGGGTTTTGCCCCTGGAGCTTGTGTTGGGGACCCAGGGGTTAGGCCCCTGGAGCTATGGTTCGTGCGCACAGGGGTTGGGCCCCTGGAGCTATAGTTCGGGCGCTCAGCGGTTGGGCCCCTGGAGCTATAGTTCGGGCGCTCAGCGGTTGGGCCCCTGGAGCTGGGGTGGAGGGCCCCAGGGGTTGGGCCCCTGGAGCTAGTGTTGGGGCCCCCAGGGATTGGGCCCCTGGAGCTATGTTTCGGGCGCTCTGGGGTTGGGCTCCTGGAGATAGTGTTGGGGCCCCCAGGGGTTGGGCTCCTGTACCTGGTGGTGCCCGCAGGGGTTGGGCCCTGGAGCTGTGGTTGGGGCCCCCAGTGGTTAGGGCTCTGGAGCTATGGTTTGGGCGCTCTGGGGTTGGGCCCCTCTAGCTGGTGTTCGGGCCCACAGGGGTTCGGACCCTGGAGCTGGGGTTGGGGCCCCCGGGGGTTAGGCCCCTGGAGCTATGGTTTGGGCGCTCAGGGGTTGGGCCCCTGGAACTTGTGTTGGGGCCCCCAGGGGTTGGGCTCCTGGAGCTGGTGTTGGGTCCCCCAGGGGTTGGGCCCCTGAAGCTGGTGTTGGGGCCCCCAGGGGTTGGGCCCCTGGAGTTGAGGTTGGAGCGCGCGGGGGTTAGGCCCCTGGAGCTATGGTTCGGGCGCTCAGGGGTTGGGCCCCTGGAGCTGGGGTCGAGGGCCCCAAGGGTTGGGCCCCTGGAGCTGGGTTTGGGGCCCCGGGGGTTACGCCCCTGGAGCTGGGGTTGGGCCCCTGGAGCTGGTGAGGGGCCCCAGGGGTTAGGCCCCTGGAGCTATGGTTCGGACGCTCAGCGGTTGGGCCCCTGGAACTGGGGTCGAGGGCCCCAGGGGTTGGGCCCCTCTAGCTGGGGTTCGGGCCCCGGGGGTTACGCCCCTGGAGCTGGGGTTGTGGCCCCCAGGGGTTAGGCCCCTGGAGCTATGGTTCGGGCGCTCATTGGTTTGGCCCCTGGAGCTGGTGTTGGGGCCCCCAGGGGTTGGGCCCCTGGAACTATGGTTCGGGCTCTCTGGGGTTGGGCCCCTGGAGCTGGTGTTGGGGCTCCCAGGGGTTGGGCTCTTGGAGCTGGTGTTCGGGTCCCCAGGGGTTCGGCCCCTGTAGCTGGGGTTGGGGCCCCCGGGGGTTAGACCCGTGGAGCTATGGTTCGGGAGCTCAGGGGTTGGACCCCTGGAGCTGCTGTTGGGGCATCCAGGGGTTGGGCCCCTGGAGCTGGGGTTGGGGCCCCCGGGGGTTAGGCCCCTGGAGCTATGGTTCGTTCGCTCAGGGGTTGGGCCCCTGGAGCTGGTGTTGGGGCCCTCAGGGATTAGGCCCCTGGAGCTATGGTTCTGGCGCTCAGGGATTGGGCCCCTGGAGCTGGTTTTGGGGCCCCCAGGGGTTGGGCTCCTGGAGGAGGTGTTGGGCCCCCCAGGGGTTGGGCCCCTGGAGCTGTGGTTGGGGCCCCTGGGGGTTAGGCCCCTGGAGCTATGGTTCGGGCGCTCAGGGGTTGGGCCCCTGTAGCTGGTGTTTGGCCCGCCAGGGGTTGGGCCCCTGGAGCTGGGGTTCGGGCCCCTGGGGGTTAGGCTCCTGGAGCTATGGTTCGGGCGCTAAGGGATTGAGCCCCTGGAGCTGGTTTTGGGGCCCCCAGTGGTTGGTTCCCTGGAGCATGGATTGGGGCCTCCAGTGGTTAGGCCCCTGGAGCTTTGGTTCGGGCGCTCAGAGTTTGGGACCCTGGAGCTTGTGTTGGGTCCCCAAAGGGGTTTTGCCCCTGAAGCTGGTGTTGGGGACCCAGGGGTTAGGCTCCTGGAGCTATGGTTCGGGCGCACAGGGGTTGGGCCCCTGGAGCTATAGTTCGGGCGCTCAGCAGTTGGGCCCCTGGAGCTGGGGTGGAGGGCCCCAGGGGTTGGGCCCCTGGAGCTAGTGTTGGGGCCCCCAGGGATTGGGCCCCTGGAGCTATGTTTCGGGCGCTCTGGGGTTGGGCCCCTGGAGCTGGGGTTCGGGCCCCTGGGGGTTAGGCTCCTGGAGCTATGGTTCGGGCGCGAAGGGATTGAGCCCCTGGAGCTGGTTTTGGGGCCCCCAGTGGTTGGTTCCCTGGAGCATGGATTGGGGCCTCCAGTGGTTAGGCCCCTGGAGCTTTGGTTCGGGCGCTCAGAGGATGGGACCCTGGAGCTTGTGTTGGGTCCCCAAGGGGTTTTGCCCCTGAAGCTGGTGTTGGGGCCCCCAGGGGTTAGGCCCCTGGAGCTATGGTTCGGGCGCTCAGGGGTTGGGCCCCTGGAGCTGGTGTTGGGGCCCCCAGGGGTTGGGCCCCTGGAGGTGGGGTTTGGGCCCCCAGGACTTAAGCCCCTAGAGCTATGGTTCGGGCGCTCATGGGTTGGGCCCCTGGAGCTAGTGTTGGGGCCTCAAGGGGTTGGGCCCCTGGAGCTGGTGAGGGGCTCCAGGGGTTAGGCCCCTGGAGCTATGGTTCGGGCGCTCAGGGGTTGGGCCCCTGGAGCTGGGGTCGAGGGCCCCAGGGGTTGGGCCCCTGGAGCTGGGGTTGGGGCCCCGGGGGTTACGCCCCTGGAGCTGGGGTTGGGCCCCTGGAGCTGGTGAGAGGCCCCAGGGGTTAGGCCCCTGGAGCTATGGTTCGGACGCTCAGGGGTTGGGCCCCTGGAGCTGGGGTCGAGGGCCCCAGGGGTTGGGCCCCTGGAGCTAGTGTTGGGGCCCCCAGGGATTGGGCCCCTGGAGCTATGTTTCGGGCGCTCTGGGGTTGGGCTCCTGGAGCTAGTGTTGGGGCCCCCAGGGGTTGGGCTCCTGGACCTGGTGGTGCCCGCTGGGGTTGGGGCTCTGGAGCTGTGATTGGCGCCCCCAGGGGTTAGGCCGCTGGAGCTATGGTTCGGGCGCTCATTGGTTGGGCCCCTGGAGCTGGTGTTGGGGCCCACAGGGGTTCGGACCCTGGAGCTGGGGTTGGGGAACTCGGGGGTTATGCCCCTGCAGCTATGGTTCGGGGGCTCAGGGATTGGGCCCCTGGAGCTGGTTTTGGGGCCTCCAATGGTTGGGACCCTGGAGCTGGGGCTGGGGCCTCCAGGGGTTAGGACCCTGGATCTTTGGTTCGGCCGCTCATGGGTTGGGCCCCTGGAGCTGGTGTTGGGGCCCCAAGGGCTTGGGCCCCTGGAGCTGGTGTTGGGGACCCAGGGGTTAGTCCCTTGGAGCTATGGTTCAGGCGCTCAGGGATTGGGCCCCTGGAGCTATGTTTCCGGCGCTCTGGGGTTGGGCCCCTGGAGCTGGTGTTGAGGACCCAGGTTTTAGGCCCGTGGAGCTATGGTTCAGACACTCAGGGGTTGGACCCCTGGAGCTATGGTTCGGGCGCTCAGGGGTTGGTATCCTGGAGCTAGGGTCGAGGGCCCCAGGGGTGGGGCCCCGGGAGCTGGTGTTGGGGCCCCCAGATTTTGAGTTACTGGAGATAGTGTTGGGGCTCGCAGGGGTTTGGCCCCTGGAGCTGTGGTTGGTGCCCCCAGGGTTTAGGCCCCAGGAGCTATGGTTCGGGCGCTGTGCGGTTGGGCCCCTGGAGCTGGTGTTGGGGCCCCCAGGTTTTGAGTTCCTGGAGATTGTGTTGGGGCTCGCTGGGGTTGGGCCCCTGGAGCTGTGGTTGGGGCCCCCAGGGGTTAGGCCCCTGGAGCTATGGTTCGGGCGCTCAGGGGTTGGGCCCCTGGAGCTGGTGTTGGGGCCCCCAGGGGTTGGGCCCCTGGAGGTGGGGTTTGGGCCCCCAGGAGTTAAGCCCCTAGAGCTATGGTTCGGGCGCTCATGGGTTGGGCCCCTGGAGCTAGTGTTGGGGCCCCAAGGGGTTGGGCCCCTGGAGCTGGTGAGGGGCTCCAGGGGTTAGGCCCCTGGAGCTATGGTTCGGGCGCTCAGGGGTTGGGCCCCTGGAGCTGGGGTCGAGGGCCCCAGGGGTTGGGCCCCTGGAGCTGGGGTTGGGGCCCCGGGGGTTACGCCCCTGGAGCTGGGGTTGGGCCCCTGGAGCTGGTGAGAGGCCCCAGGGGTTAGGCCCCTGGAGCTATGGTTCGGACGCTCAGGGGTTGGGCCCCTAGAGCTGGGGTCGAGGGCCCCAGGGGTTGGGCCCCTGGAGCTGGGGTTCGGGCCCCCGGGGATTAGGCCCCTGGAGCTATGGTTCGTTCGCTCAGGGGTTGGGCCCCTGGAGCTGGTGATGGGGCCCTCAGGGATTAGGCCCCTGGAGCTATGGTTCTGGCGCTCAGGGATTGGGCCCCTGGAGCTGGTTTTGGGGCCCTCAGGGATTAGGCCCCTGGATCTATGGTTCGGGCGCTCAGGGGTTGGGTCCCTGTAGCTGGTGTTTGGACCCCCAGGGGTTGGGCCCCTGGAGCTGGGGTTCGGGCCCCCGGGGGTTAGGCCCCTGGAGCTATGGTTCGGGCGCTCAGGGACTGAGCCCCTGGAGCTGGTTTTGGGGCCCCCAGGGGTTGGGCCCCTGGAGCTGGGATTGGGGCCTCCAGGGGTTAGGCCCCTGGAGCTTTGGTTCGGGCGCACAGGGGTTGGGCCCCTGGAGCTTGTGTTGGGTCCCCAAGAGGTTTTGCCCCTGGAGCTTGTGTTGGGGACACAGGGGTTAGGCCCCTGGAGCTATGGTTCGGGCGCACAGGGTTTGGGCCCCTGGAGCTATAGTTCGGGCGCTCAGCGGTTGGGCCCCTGGAGCTGGGGTGGAGGGCCCCAGGGGTTGGGCCCCTGGAGCTAATGTTGGTGCCCCCATGGATTGGGCCCCTCTAGCTATGTATCGGGCGCTCTGGGGTTGGGCTCCTGGAGCTAGTGTTGGGGCCCCCAGGGGTTGGGCTCCTGGACCTGCTGGTGCCCGCAGGGGTTGGGCCCCTGAAGCTGTGGTTGGGGCTCCGAGGGGTTAGACCTCTGGAGCTATGGTTTGGGCGCTCAGGGGTTGGGCCCCTGTAGCTGGTGTTCAGGCCCACAGGAGTTCGGACCCTGGAGCTCGGGTTGGGGCCCCCAGGGGTTAGGCCCCTGGAGCTATGGTTTGGGCGCTCAGGGGTTGGGCCCCTGGAGCTGGTGTTGGGGTCCCCAGGGGTTGGGCCCCTGGAGCTATGGTTAGGGCGCTCCGGGGTTCGTCCCCTGGTACTTGTGTTGGGGCCCCCAGGGGTTGGGCTCCTGGAGCTGGTGTTGGGGCCCCCAGGGTTTGGGCCCCTGAAGCTGGTGTTGGGGCCCCCAGGGGTTGGGCCCCTGGAGCTGGGGTTGGGGCCCTCGGGGGTTAGGCCTCTGCAGCTATGGTTCGGGCGCTCAGGGGTTGGGCCCCTGGAACTGGGGTCGAGCGCCCCAGGGGTTGGGCCCCTGGAGCTGGGGTTGGGGCCCCGTAGGTTACGCCCCTGGAGCTGGGGTTGGGGCCCCCAGGGGTTAGGCCCCTGGAGCTACGGTTCGAGCGCTCAGGGGTTTGGCCCCTGGAGCTGGTGTTGGGGCCCCCAGGGGTTGGGCCCCTGGAACTATGGTTCAGGCGCTCTGGGGTTGGGCTCCTGGAGCTGGTGTTGGGGCTCCAGGGATTGGACTCTTGGAGCTGGTGTTGGGGCCCCCAGGGGTTGGGCCCCTGGAGCTGGGGTTGGGGCCACCAGGGGTTAGGTCCATGGAGCTATGGTTCGGGCGCTCAGGGGTTGGGTCCCTGGAGTTGGTGTTGGGGCCCCAGGGGCTGGGCCCCTGCAGCTAGTGTTGGGGCCGCAGGGGTTAGACCCCTGGAGCTATAGTTCGGGCGCTCAGGGGTTGGGCCCCTGGAACTATGGTTCGGGCGCTCAGGGGTTGGGCCCCTGGAGCTGGTGTTGGGGCCCCCAGGGGTTAGGCCCCTGGAGCTATGGTACGGGCGCTCAGGGGTTGGGCCGCTGGAGCTGGTGTTGGGGCCCCTGACCTAATGTCACCCCTTCCTCTCCCATCCCCCACACAGACAGTCCCGACTCCATCACAGTAATGCCCAGACATTTCACGCATGGTGTTAAGCTCCTTGCACTATGGTTCGGGCGCTCAGGGGTTGGGCCCTTGGAGCTAGCGTGCGGGCCCCCAGGGAATAAGCCCCTAGAGCTATGGTTTGGGCACTCTGGGCTTGGGCCCCTGGAGCTGGTGTTTGGACCCCCAGGGGTTGGGACCCTGGAGCTGGGGTTCGGGCCCCCGGGGGTTAGGCACCTGGAGCTATGGTTCGGGCGCTCAGGGATTGAGCCCCTGGAGCTGGTTTTGGGGCCCCCAGGGGTTGGGCCCCTGGAGCTGGGATTGGGGCCTCAAGGGGTTAGGCCCCTGGAGCTTTGGTTCGGGCGCTCAGGGGTTGGGCCCCTGGAGCTTGTGTTGGGTCCCCAAGGGGTTTTGCCCCTGGAGCTGGTGTTGGGGACCCAGGGGTTAGGCCCCTGGAGCTATGGTTCGGGCGCACAGGGGTTGGGCCCCTGGAGCTATAGTTCGGGCGCTCAGCGGTTGGGCCCCTGGAGCTGGGGTGGAAGGCCCCAGGGGTTGGGCCCCTGGAGCTATGTTTCGGGCGCTCTGGGGTTGGGCCCCTGGAGCTGGTGTTGGGGCCCGCAGGGGTTGGGCTCCTGGACCTGGTGGTGCCCGCAGGGGTTGGGCCCCTGGAGCTGGGGTTGGGGCCCACAGGATTTAGGCCCCTGGACCTATGGTTCGGGCTCTCAGGGTTTGGGCCCCTGGAGCTGGTGTTGGGGCCCCCAGGGGTTAGGCCCCTGGAGCTATTTTTCGGGCGCTCAGGGGTTGGGCCGCTGGAGCTGGTGTTGGGGCCCCTGACCTAATGTCACCCCTTGCTCTCCCATCCCCCACACAGACAGTCCCGACTCCATCACAGTAATGCCCAGACATTTCACGCATGGAGCAACAGTAACACTGTGTGGCCATGCAGGGTAATGCCCAGAGCATCTCCTGCATGGAGCAAGAGTGGCACCGTGTGGCCACATAGGGTAGTGCACAGAGCATTTCCGCCTATGGAGCTATGGTTCGGGAGCTCTGGGGTTGGGCCCCTGTAGCTGGTGTTTGGACTCCCAGGGGTTGGGCCCCTGGAGCTGGGGTTCGGGCCCCCGGGGGTTAGGCCCCTGGAGCTTTGGTTCGGGCGCTCAGGGGTTGTGCCCCTGGAGCTTGTGTTGGGTCCCCAAGAGGTTTTGCCCCTGGAACTGGTGTTGGGGACCCAGGGTTAGGCCCCTGGAGCTATGGTTCTGGCGCACAGGGGTTGGGCCCCTGGAGCTATAGTTCGGGCGCACAGGGGTTGGGCCCCTGGAGCTATAGTTCAGGCGCTCAGCGGTTGGGCCCCTGAAGCTGGGGTGGAGGGCCCCTGGGGTTGGGCCCCTGGAGCTAGTGTTGGGGCCCCCAGGGGTTGGGCTCCTGGACCTGGTGGTGCCGCAGGGGTTGGGCCCCTGGAGCTGTGGTTGGGGCCCCCAGGGGTTAGGCCTCTGGAGCTATGGTTCGGGCGCTCAGGGGTTGGGCCCCTGGAGCTGGTGTTGGGGCCCACAGGGGTTCGGACCCTGGAGCTGGGGTTGGGGCCCCCGGGGGTTAGGCCTCTGGAGCTATGGTTCGGGCGCTCAGGGGTTGGGCCCCTGGAGCTGGTGTTGGGGCCCACAGGGGTTCGGACCCTGGAGCTGGGGTTGGGGCCCCCGGGGGTTAGGCCCCTGGAGCTATGGTTTTTGCGCTCAGGGGTTGGGCCTCTGGAGCTGGTGTTGGGGCCCCCAGGGGTTGGGCCCCAGGAGCTGTGGTTAGGGCGCTCCGGGGTTCGGCCCCTGGAACTTGTGTTGGGGCCCCCAGGGGTTGGGCTCCTGGAGCTGGTGTTGGGGCCCCCAGGGGTTGAGCCCCTGAAGCTGGTGTTGGGGCCCCCAGGGGTTGGGCCCCTGGAACTAGGGTTGGGGCCCTCGGGGGTTAGGCCTCTGCAGCTATGGTTCGGGCGCTCAGGGGTTGGGCCCCTGGAACTGGGGTCGAGGGCCCCAGGGGTTGGGCCCCTGGAGCTGGGGTTGGGGCCCCGTGGGTTACGCCCCTGGAGCTGGGGTTGGGGCCCCCAGGGGTTAGGCCCCTGGAGCTATGGTTCGGGCGCTCAGTGGTTTGGCCCCTGGAGCTGGTGTTGGGGCCCCCATGGGTTGGGCCCCTGGAACTATGGTTCCGGCGCTCTGGGGTTGGGCCCCTGGAGCTGGTGTTGGGGCTCCCAGGAATTGGGCTCTTGGAGCTGGTGTTGGGGCCCCCAGGGGTTGGGCCCCTGGAGCTGGGGTTGGGGCCACCAGGGGTTAGGTCCATGGAGCTATGGTTCGGATGCTCAGGGGTTGGGTCCCTGGAGTTGGTGTTGGGGCCCCAGGGGCTGGGCCCCTGCAGCTAATGTTTTGGCCCCAGGGGTTAGACCCCTGGAGCTATGGTTCGGGCGCTCAGGGTTTGGGCCCCTGGAGCTGGTGGTGGGGCCCCCAGGGGTTGGGCTCCTGGAGCTGGTGTTGGGGCCTCCAGGGGTTGGGCCCCTGGAGCTGTGGTTGGGGCCCTCGGGGGTTAGGCCCCTGGAGCTATGGTTCGGGCACTCAGGGGTTGGGCCCCTGAAACTGGTGTTGGGGTCCCCAGGGGTTAGTCCCCTGGAGCTGGGGTTGGGGCCCTCGGGGGTTAGGCCCCTGCACCTATGGTTCGGGGGCTCAGGGATTGGGCCCCTGGAGCTGGTTTTGGGGCCTCCAGTGGTTGGGACCCTGGAGCTGGGTTTGGAGCCTCCAGGGGTTAGGCCCCTGGATCTTTGGTTCGGCCGCTCATGGGTTGGGCCCCTGGAGCTGGTGTTGGGGCCCCAAGGGGTTGGGCCCCTGGAGCTGGTGTTGGGGACCCAGGGGTTAGGCCCCTGGAGCTATGGTTCAGGCGCTCAGGGGTTGGGCCCCTGGAGCTATGGTTCGGGCGCTCAGCGGTTGGGCCCCTGGAGCTGGGGTAGAGGGCCCCAGGGGATGGGCCCCTGGAGCTGGTGTTGGGGCCCGCAGGGATTGGGCCCCTGGAGCTATGTTTCGGGCGCTCTGGGGTTGGGCCCCTGGAGCTGGTGTTGGGGACCCTGGTTTTAGGCCCGTGGAGCTATGGTTCAGGCACTCAGGGGTTGGACCCCTGGAGCTATGGTTCGGGCGCTCAGGGGTTGGTTCCCTGGAGCTAGGGTCGAGGGCCCCAGGGGTGGGGCCCCTGGAGCTGGTGTTGGGGCCCCCAGGTTTTGAATTCCTGGAGATTGTGTTGGGGCTCGCAGGGGTTGGGCCCCTGGAGCTGTGGTTGGGGCCCCCAGGGTTTAGGCCCCTGGAGCTATGGTTCGGGCGCTGTGGGGTTGGTCCCCTGGAGCTGGTGTTGGGGCCCCCAGGTTTTGAGTTCCTGGAGATTGTGTTGGGGCTCGCAGGGGTTGGGCCCCTGGAGCTGTGGTTGGGGCCCCCAGGGGTTAGGCCCCTGGAGCTATGGTTCGGGCGCTCAGGGGTTGGGCCCCTAGAGCTGGTGTTGGGGCCCCCAGGTGTTGGGCCCCTGGAGGTGGGGCTTGGGCCCCCAGGAGTTAGGCCCCTAGAGCCATGGTTCGGGTGCTCATGGGTTGGGCCCCTGGAGCTGGTGATGGGGCCCCAAGGGGTTGGGCCCCTGGAGCTGGTGAGGGGCCCCAGGGGTGAGGCCCCTGGAGCTGGGGTCGAGGGCCCCAGGGGTTAGGACCCTGGAGCTGGGGTTGGGGCCCCGCTGGTTACGCCCCTGGAGCTGGGGTTGGGCCCCTGGAGCTGGTGAGGGGCCCCAGGGGTTACGCCCCTGGAGCTATGGTTCGGACGCTCAGGGGTTGGGCCCCTGGAGCTGGGGTCGAGGGCCCCAGGGGTTGGTCCCCTGGAGCTGGGGTTGGGCCCCGGGGGTTACGCCCCTGGAGCTGGGGTTGGGGCTCCCAGGGGTTAGGCCCCTGGAGCTATGGTTCGGGCGCTCAGGGGTTTGGCCCCTGGAGCTGGTGTTGGGGACCCCAGGGGTTGGGCCCCTGGAACTATGGTTCGGGCTCTCTGGGGTTGGGCCCCTGGCGCTGGTGTTGGGGCTCCCAGGGGTTGGGGCCCTGGAGCCTGGGTTCGGGCCCCCGGGGGTTAGGCCCCTGGACCTATGGTTCGTTCGCTCAGGGGTTGGGCCCCTGGAGCTGGTGTTGGGGCCCTCAGGGATTAGGCCCCTGGAGCTATGGTTCTGGCGCTCAGGGATTGGGCCCCTGGAGCTGGTTTTGGGGCCCCCAGGGGTTGGGCTCCTTTAGCAGGTGTTGGGGCCCCCAGGGGTTGGGCCCCTGGAGCTGTGGTTGAGGCCCCCGGGGGTTAGGCCCCTAGTGCTATGGTTCGGGCGCTCAGGGGTGGGGCCCCTGTAGCTGGTGTTTGGACACCCAGGGGTTGAGCCCGTGGAGCTGGGGTTCGGGCCCCCGGGGGTTAGGCCCCTGGAGCTATGGTTCGGGCGCTCAGGGATTGAGCCCCTGGAGCTGGTTTTGGGGCCCCCAGGGGTTGGGCCCCTGGAGCTGGGATTGGGGCCTCCAGGGGTTAGGCCCCTGGAGCTTTGGTTCGGGCGTTCAGGGGCTGGGCCCCTGGAGCTTGTGTTGGGTCCCCAAGGGGTTTTGCCCCTGGAGCTTGTGTTGGGGACCCAGGGGTTAGGCCCCTGGAGGTATGGTTCGTGCGCACAGGGGTTGGGCCCCTGGAGCTATAGTTCGGGCGCTCAGCGGTTGGGCCACTGGAGCTGGGGTGGAGGGCCCCAGGGGTTGGGCCCCTGGAGCTAGCGTTGGGGCCCGAAGGGTTGGGCCCCTGGAGCTGGGTTTGGGGCCCCGGGGGTTACGCCCCTGGAGCTGGGGTTGTGGCCCCCAGGGGTTAGGCCCCTGGAGCTATGGTTCGGGCGCTCATTGGTTTGGCCCCTGGAGCTGGTGTTGGGGCCCCCAGGGGTTGGGCCCCTGGAACTATGGTTCGGGCTCTCTGGGGTTGGGCCCCTGGAGCTGGTGTTGGGGCTCCCAGGGGTTGGGCTCTTGGAGCTGGTGTTCGGGTCCCCAGGGGTTCGGCCCCTGTAGCTGGGGTTGGGGCCCCCGGGGGTTAGACCCGTGGAGCTATGGTTCGGGAGCTCAGGGGTTGGACCCCTGGAGCTGCTGTTGGGGCATCCAGGGGTTGGGCCCCTGGAGCTGGGGTTGGGGCCCCCGGGGGTTAGGCCCCTGGAGCTATGGTTCGCTCGCTCAGGGGTTGGGCCCCTGGAGCTGGTGTTGGGGCCCTCAGGGATTAGGCCGCTGGAGCTATGGTTCTGGCGCTCAGGGATTGGGCCCCTGGAGCTGGTTTTGGGGCCCCCAGGGGTTGGGCTCCTGGAGGAGGTGTTGGGCCCCCCAGGGGTTGGGCCCCTGGAGCTGTGGTTGGGGCCCCTGGGGGTTAGGCCCCTGGAGCTATGGTTCGGGCGCTCAGGGGTTGGGCCCCTGTAGCTGGTGTTTGGCCCGCCAGGGGTTGGGCCCCTGAAGCTGGGGTTCGGGCCCCTGGGGGTTAGGCTCCTGGAGCTATGGTTCGGGCGCTAAGGGATTGAGCCCCTGGAGCTGGTTTTGGGGCCCCCAGTGGTTGGTTCCCTGGAGCATGGATTGGGGCCTCCAGTGGTTAGGCCCCTGGAGCTTTGGTTCGGGCGCTCAGAGGTTGGGACCCTGGAGCTTGTGTTGGGTCCCCAAGGGGTTTTGCCCCTGAAGCTGGTGTTGGGGACCCAGGGGTTAGGCTCCTGGAGCTATGGTTCGGGCGCACAGGGGTTGGGCCCCTGGAGCTATAGTTCGGGCGCTCAGCAGTTGGGCCCCTGGAGCTGGGGTGGAGGGCCCCAGGGGTTGGGCCCCTGGAGCTAGTGTTGGGGCCCCCAGGGATTGGGCCCCTGGAGCTATGTTTCGGGCGCTCTGGGGTTGGGCTCCTGGAGCTAGTGTTGGGGCCCCCAGGGGTTGGGCTCCTGGACCTGGTGGTGCCCGCTGGGGTTGGGGCTCTGGAGCTGTGGTTGGCGCCCCCAGGGGTTAGGCCGCTGGAGCTATGGTTCGGGCGCTCATTGGTTGGGCCCCTGGAGCTGGTGTTGGGGCCCACAGGGGTTCGGACCCTGGAGCTGGGGTTGGGGCCCCCGGTTGTTAGGCCCCTGGAGCTATGGTTTGAGCGCTCAGGGGTTGGGCCCCTGGAGCTGGTGTTGGGGCCCCCAGGGGTTGGGCCCCTGGAGCTATGATTAGGGCGCTCCGGGGTTCGGCCCCTGGAACTTGTGTTGGGGCCCCCAGGGTCTGGGCTCCTGGAGCTGGTGTTGGGGCCCCCAGGGGTTGGGCCCCTGAAGCTGGTGTTGGGGCCCCCAGGGTTTGGGCCCCTGGAGCTGGGGTTGGGGCCCTCGGGGGTTAGGCCTCTGCAGCTATGGTTCGGGCGCTCAGGGGTTGGGCCCCTGGAACTGGGGCGAGGGCCCCAGGGGTTGGGCCCCTGGAGCTGGGGTTGGGGCCCCGTGGGTTACGCCCCTGGAGCTGGGGTTGGGGCCCCTAGGGGTTAGGCCCCTGGAGCTATGGTTCGGGCGCTCAGGGGTTTGGCCCCTGGAGCTGGTGTTGGGGCCCCCAGGGGTTGGGCCCCTGGAACTATGTTTCAGGCGCTCTGTGGTTGGGCCCCTGGAGCTGGTGTTGGGGCTCACAGGGATTGGGCTCTTGGAGCTGGTGTTGGGTCCCCCAGGGGTTGGGCCCCTGGAGCTAGGGTTGGGGCCCCCGGGGGTTATGCCCCTGAAGCTATGGTTCGGGCGCTCAGGGGTTGGTCCCTTGGAGCTGGTGTTGGGGCCCCCAGGGGTTAGGCCCGTGGAGCTATAGTTCGGGCTCTCAGGGTTTGGGCCCCTGGAGCTATGGATCGGGCGCTCAGGGGTTGGGCCGCTGGAGCTGGTGTTGGGGCCCCTGACCTAATGTCACCCCTTGCTCTCCCATCCCCCACACAGACAGTCTCGACTCCATCACAGTAATGCCCAGACATTTCACGCATGGAGCAACAGTAACACTGTGTGGCCATGCAGGGTAATGCCCAGAGCATTTCCTGCATGGAGCAAGAGTGACACCGTGTGGCCACATAGGGTAGTGCACAGAGCATTTCCCCGCATGGAGCTATGGTTCGGGAGCTCTGGGGTTGGGCCCCTGTAGCTGGTGCTGGGACTCCCAGGGGTCGGACCCCTGGAGCTGGTGTTGGGGCCCCAGGGGTTAAGCCCCTTGCGCTATGGTTCGGGCGCTCAGGGGCTGGGACCTTGGAGCTGGCGTGCGGGCCCGCAGGGAATAGGCTCCTAGAGCTATGGTTTGGGCCCTACGGGGTTGGGCCCCTGGAGCTCGCGTGCGGGCCCGCAGGGAATAGGCTCCTAGAGCTATGGTTTGGGCCCTCCGGGGTTGGGCCCCTGGAGCTGGTGTTGAGGCTCCCTGGGGTTGGGCCCCTGGAGCTGGTGTTGGGGCCCTCAGAGATTAGGCCCCTGGAGCTATGGTTCTGGCGCTCAGGGATTGGGCCCCTGGAGCTGGTTTTGGGGCCCCAAGGGGTTGGGCGCCTGAAGCAGGTGTTGGGGCCCCCAGGGGTTTGGCCCCTGGAGCTGGTGTTGGGGCCCCAGGGGTTGGGCGCCTGGAACTATGGTTCAGGCGCTCTAGGGTTGGGCCCCTGGAGCTGGTGTTGGGGCTCCCAGGGATTGGGCTCTTGAAGCTGGTGTTGGGGCCCCCAGGGGTTGGGCCCCTGGAGCTGGGGTTGGGGCCACCTGGGGTTAGGTCCATGGAGCTATGGTTCGGGTGCTCAGGGGTTGGGTCCCTGGAGTTGGTGTTGGGGCCCCAGGGGCTGGGCCTCTGCAGCTAGTGTTGGGGCCCCAGGGGTTAGACCCCTGGAGCTATGGTTCGGGCTCTCAGGGTTTGGGCCCCTGGAGCTGGGGTTGGGGCACACAGGATTTAGGCCCCTGGAGCTATGCTTCGGGCTCTCAGGGGTTGGGCCCCTGGAGCTGGTGTTGGGGCCCCCAGGGGTTAGGCCCCTGGAGCTATGGTTCGGGCGCTCAGGGGTTGGGCCGCTGGAGCTGGTGTTGGGGCCCCTGACCTAATGTCACCCCTTGCTCTCCCATCCCCCACACACACAGTCCCGACTCCATCACAGTAATGCCCAGACATTTCACGCATGGAGCAACAGTAACACTGTGTGGCCATGCAGGGTAATGCCCAGAGCATTTCCTGCATGGAGGAAGCGTGACACCGTGTGGCCACATAGGGTAGTGTACAGAGCATTTCCCCGCATGGAGCTATGGTTCGGGAGCTCTGGGGCTGGGCCCCTGTAGCTGGTGTTGGGACTCCCAGGGGTTAAGCCCCTTCCGCTATGGTTCGGGCGCTCAGGGGTTGGGCCCTTGGAGCTGGCGTGCGGGCCCCCAGGGAATAGGCCCCTGGAGCTATGGTTCTGGCGCTCAGGGATTGGGCCCCTGGAGCTGGTTTTAGGGCCCCCAGGTGTTGGGCTCCTGGAGCAGATGTTCGGGCCCCCAGGGGTTTGGCCCCTGGAGCTGGTGTTGGGGCCCTCAGGGATTAGGCCCCTGGAGCTATGGTTCTGGTGCTCAGGGAATGGGACCCTGGAGCTGGTATTGGGGCCCCCAGGGGTTGGGCCCCTGGAGCTTGTGTTGGGTCCCCAATGGGTTTTGCCCCTGGAGCTGGTGGTGGGGACCCAGGGGTTAGGACCCTGGAGCTGGGGTTGGGGCCCACAGGGGTTGGGCCCCTGGAGCTATGGTTCGGGCTCTCAGGGGTTTGGCCCCTGGAGCTGGTGTTGGGGCCCCAGGGGCTGGGCCCCTGCAGCTAGTGTTGGGGCCTCACGGGTTAGACCCCTGGAGCTATGGTTCGGGCGGTCAGGGGTTTGGCCCCTAGAACTATGGTTCGGGCACTCAGGGGTTGGGCCCCTGGAGCTGGTGTTGGGGCCCCCAGGGATTAGGCCCCTGGAGCTATGGTTCTGCCGCTCAGGGGTTGGGCCGCTGGAGCTGGTGTTGGGGCCCCTGACCTAATGTCACCCCTTGCTCTGCCATCCCCCACACAGACAGTCCCGACTCCATCACAGTAATGCCCAGACATTTCACGCATGGAGCAACAGTAACACTGTGTGGCCATGCAGGGTAATGCCCAGAGCATTTCCTGCATGGAGCAAGAGTGACACCGTGTGGCCACATAGGGTAGTGCACAGAGCATTTCCCCGCATGGAGCTATGGTTCGGGAGCTCTGGGGTTGGGCCCCTGTAGCTGGTGTTGGGGCCCCAGGGGTTAAGCCCCTTGCGCTATGGTTCAGGCGCTCAGGGTTTGGGCCCTTGGAGCTGGCGTGCGGGCCCCCAGGGAATAGGCCCCTAGAGCTATGGTTTGGGCACTCTGGGGTTGGGCCCCTGGAGCTGGTGTTGGGGCTCCTAGGGATTGGGCCCCTGGAGCTGGTGTTGGGGCCCTCAGGGATTAGGCCCCTGGAGCTATGGTTCTGGCGCTCAGGGATTGGGCCCCTGGAGCTGGTTTTGGGGCCCCCAGGGGTTGGGCTCCTGGAGCAGGTGTTGGGGCCCCCAGGGGTTGAGCCCCTGGAGCTGTTTTTGGGGCCCCCGGGGGTTAATCCCCTGGAGCTATGGTTCGGGTGCTCAGGGGTTGGGCCCCTGTAGCTGGTGTTTTGACCCCCAGGGGTTGGGCCCCTGGAGCTGGGGTTCGGGCCCCCGGGGGTTAGGCCCCTGGAGCTATGGTTCGGGCGCTCAGGGATTGAGCCCCTGGAGCTGGTTTTGGGGCCTCCAGGGGTTGGGACCCTGGAGCTGGGATTGGGGCCTCCAGGGGTTAGGCCCCTGGAGCTTTGGATCGGGCGCTCAGGGGTTGGGCCCCTGGAGCTTGTGTTGGGTCCCCAAGGGGTTTTGCCCCTGGAGCTGGTGTTGGTTACCCAGGGGTTAGGCCTCTGGAGCTATGGTTCGGGCGCACAGGGGTTGGGCCCCTGGAGCTATAGTTCGGGCGCTCAGCGGTTGGGCCCCTGGAGCTGGGGTGGAGGACCCCAGGGGTTGGGCCCCTGGAGCTAATGTTGGGGCCCCCAGGGATTGGGCCCCTGGAGCTATGTTTCGGGCGCTCTGGGGTTGGGCCCCTGGAGCTAATGTTGGGGCCCCAGGTGTTGGGCTCCTGGAGCTGGTGGTGCCCGCAGTGGTTGGGACCCTGGAGCTGTGGTTGGGGCTCCCAGGGGTTAGGCCTCTGGAGCTATGGTTCGGGCGCTCAGGGGTTGGGCCCCTGGAGCTGGTGTTGGGGCCCACATCGGTTCAGACCCTGGAGCTGGGGTTGGGGCCCCCAGGGGTTAGGCCCCTGGAGCTATGGTTTGGGCGCTCAGGGGTTGAGCCCCTGGAGCTGGTGTTGGGGCCCCCAGGGGTTGGGCTCCTGGACCTGGTGGTGACCGCAGGGGTTGGGCCCCTGGAGCTGTGGTTGGGGCCCCCAGGGGTTCGGACTCCGGAGCTATGGTTCGGGCTCTCAGGGGTTGGGCCCCTGGAGCTGGTGTTGGGGCCCACAGGCGTTCGGACCCTGGAGCTGGGGTTGGGGCCCCCGGGGGTTAGGCCCCTGGAGCTATGGTTCGGGGGCTCAGGGTTTGGGCCCCTGGAGCTGGTGGTGGGGCCCCCAGGGGTTGGGCCCCTGGAGCTGGTGTTGGGGCCCACAGGATTTAGGCCCGTGGAGCTATGGTTCGGGCTCTCAGGGGTTGGGCCCCTGGAGCTGGTGTTGGGGCCCTAGGAGCTGGGCCCCTGCAGCTAGTTTTGGGGCCCCAGGGGTTAGACCCCTGGAGCTATGGTTCGGGCGCTCAGGGGTTGAGCCCATGGAACTATGGTTCGGGCACTCAGGGGTTGGGCCCCTGGAGCTGGTGTTGGGGCCCCCAGGGGTTGGGCTCCTGGAGCAGGTGTTGGGGCCCCCAAGGGTTGGGCCCATGGAGCTGGTGTTGGGGCCCCCAGGGGTTGGGCCCCTGGACCTATGGTTCAGGCGCTCTGGGGTTGGGCCCCTGGAGCTGGTGTTGGGGCTCCCAGGGATTGGGCTCTTGGAGCTGGTGTTGGGGCCCCCAGGGGTTGGGCCCCTGGAGCTGGGGTTGGGGCCCACAGGATTTAGGCCCCTGGAGCTATGGTTCGGGCTCTCAGGGGTTGGGCCCCTGGAGCTGGTGTTGGGGCCCCAGGGGCTGGGCCCCTGCAGCTAGTGTTGGGGCCCCAGGGGTTAAACCCCTGGAGCTATGGTTCGAGCGCTCAGGGGTTGGGCCCCTGGAACTATGGTTCGGGCGCTCAGGGGTTAGGCCCCTGGAGCTGGGGTTGGGGCCCCCAGGGGTTAGGCCCCTGGAGCTATGGTTCGGGCGCTCAGGGGTTTGGCCCCTGGAGCTGGTGTTGGGGCCCCCAGGGGTTGGGCCCCTGGATCTAGGGTTCAGGCGCTCTGGGGTTGGGCCCCTGGAGCTCGTGTTGGGGCTCCCAGGGATTGGGCTCTTGGAGCTGGTGTTGGGGCCCCCAGGGGTTGGGCCCCTGGAGCTGGGGTTGGGGCCACCAGGGGTTAGGTCCATGGAGCTATGGTTCGGACGCTCAGGGGTTGGGTCCCTGGAGTTGGTGTTGGGGCCCCAGGGGCTAGGCCTCTGCAGCTAGTGTTGGGCCCCCAGGGGTTAAGCCCCTTGCGCTATGGTTCGGGCGCTCAGGGGTTGGGCCCTTGGAGCTGGCGTGCGGGCCCCCAGGGAATAGGCCCCTAGAGCTATGGTTTGGGCACTCTGGGGTTGGGCCCCTGGAGCTCGTGTTGGGGCTCCCAGGGGTTGGGCCCCTGGAGCTGGTGTTGGGGCAATCAGGGATTAGGCCCCTGGAGCTATGGTTCTGGCGCTCAGGGATTGGGCCCCTGGAGCTGGTTTTGGGGCCCCCAGGGGTTGGGCTCCTGGAGTAGGTGTTGGGGCCCCCAGAGGTTGGGCCCCTGGAGCTGTGGTTGGGGCCCCCGGGGGTTAGGCCCCTGGAGCTGTGGTTCGGGCGCTCAGGGGTTGGGCCCCTGTAGCTGGTGTTTGGACCCCCAGGGGTTGGGTCCCTGGAGCTGGGGTTCGGGCCGCCGGGGGTTAGGCCCCTGGAGCTATGGTTCGGGCGCTCAGGGATTGAGCCCCTGGAGCTGGTTTTGGGGCCCCCAGGGGTTGGGCCCCTGGAGCTGGGATTGGGGCCTCCAGGGGTTAGGCCCCTGGAGCTTTGGTTCGGGCGCTCAGGGGTTGGGCCCCTGCAGCTTGTGTTGGGTCCCCAAGGGGTTTTGCCCCTGGAGCTGGTGTTGGGGACCCAGGGGTTAGGCCCCTGGAGCTATGGTTCGGGCGCACAGGGGTTGGGCCCCTGGAGCTATAGTTCGGGCGCTCAGCGGTTGGGCCCCTAGAGCTGGGGTGGAGGGCTCCAGGGGTTGGGCCCCTGGAGCTAGTGTTGGGGCCCCCAGGGATTAGGCCCCTGGAGCTATGTTTCGGGCGCTCTGCGGTTGGGCCCCTGGAGCTAGTGTTGGGGCCCCCAGGGGTTGGGCTCCAGGAGCTGGTGGTGCCCGCAGGGGTTGGGCCCCTGGAGCTGTGGTTGGGGCCCCCAGGGGTTAGGCCTCTGGAGCTATGGTTCGGGCGCTCAGGGGTTGGGCCCCTGGAGCTGGTGTTGGGGCCCACAGGGGTTCGGACCCTGGAGCTGGGGTTGGGGCCCCCGGGGGTTAGGCCCCTGGAGCTATGGTTTGGGTGCTAAGGGGTTGGGCCCCTGGAGCTGGTGTTGGGGCCCCCAGGGGTTGGGCCCCTGGACCTATGGTTAGGGCGCTCCGGGGTTCGGCCCCTGGAACTTGTGTTGTGGCCCCCAGGGGTTGGGCTCCTGGAGTTGGTGTTGGGGCCCCCAGGGGTTGGGCCCCTGAAGCTGGTGTTGGGGCCCCCAGGGGTTGGGCCCCTGGAGCTGAGGTTGGGGCCCTCGGGGGTTAGGCCTCTGCAGCTATGGTTCGGGCGCTCAGGGGTTGGGCCCCTGGAACTGGGGTCGAGGGCCCCAGGGGTTGGGCCCCTGGAGCTGGGGTTGGGGCCCCGTGGGTTACGCCCCTGGAGCTGGGGTTGGGGCCCCCAGGGGTTAGGCCCCTGGAGCTATGGTTCGGGCGCTTAGGGGTTTGGCCCCTGGAGCTGGTGTTGGGGCCCCGAGGGGTTGGGCCCCTGGAACTATAGTTCAGGCGCTCTGGGGTTGGGCCCCTGGAGCTGGTGTTGGGGCTCCCAGGGATTGGGCTCTTGGAGCTGGTGTTGGGGCTCCCAGGGGTTGTGCCCCTGGAGCTGTGGTTGGGGCCCCCAGGGGTTAGGCCTCTGGAGCTATGGTTCGGGCGCTCAGGGGTTGGGCCCCTGGAGCTGGTGTTGGGGCCCCAGGGGTTAAGCCCCTGGAGCTATGGTTCTGGCGCTCAGGGATTGGGCCTCTGGAGCTGGTTTTGGTGCCCCCAGGGCTTGGGCTCCTGGAGCAGGTGTTGGGGCCCCCAGGGGTTGGGCCCCTGGAGCTGTGGTTGGGGACCCCGGGGGTTAGGCCCCTGGAGCTATGGTTCGGGCGCTCAGGGGTTGGGCCCCTGTAGCTGGTGTTTGGACCCCCAGGGGTTGGGCCCCTGGAGCTGGGGTTCGGGCCCCCGGGGGTTAGGCCCCTGGAGCTATGTTTCGGGCGCTCAGGGATTGAGCCCCTGGAGCTGGTTTTGGGGCCCCCAGGGGTTGGGACCCTGGAGCTGGGATTGGGGCCTCCAGGGGTTAGGCCCCTGGAGCTTTGGTTCGGGCGCTCAGGGGTTGGGCCCCTGGAACTTGTGTTGGGTCCCCAAGGGGTTTTGCCCCTGGAGCTGGTGTTGGGGACCCAGGGGTTAGGCCCCTGGAGCTATGGTTAGGGCGCACAGGGGTTGGGCCCCTGGAGCTATAGTTCGGATGCTCAGTGGTTGGGCCCCTGGAGCTGAGGTGGAGGGCCACAGGGGTTGGGCCCCTGGAGCTAGTGTTGGGGCCCCCAGGGATTGGGCCCCTGGAGCTATGTTTCGGGCGCTCTGCGGTTGGGCCCCTGGAGCTAGTGTTGGGGCCCCCAGGGGTTGAGCTCCTGGAGCTGGTGTTGGTTCCCCCAGGGGTTGGGCCCCTGGAGCTGGTGTTGGGGCCCCCAGGGCTTCGGCCCCTGGAACTATGGTTCAGGCACTCTGGGGTTGGGTCCCTGGAGCTGGTGTTGGGGCTCCCAGGGATTGGGCTCTTGGAGCTGGTGTTCGGGCCCCCAGGTGTTGGGCCCCTGGCGCTGGGGTTGGGGCCCACAGGATTTAGGCCCCTGGAGCTATGGTTCGGACTCTTAGGGGCTGGGCCCCTGCAGCTAGTGTTGGGGCCCCAGGGGTTAGACCCCTGGAGCAATGGTTCGGGCGCTCAGGGGTTGGACCCCTGGAGCTATGGTTCTGGCGCTCAGGGATTGGGCCCCTGGAGCTGGTTTTGGGGCCCCCAGGGGTTGGGCTCCTGGAGCAGGTGTTGGGGCCCCCAGGGGTTTGGCCCCTGGAGCTGGTGTTGGGGCCCCCAGGGGTTGGGCCCCTGGAACTATGGTTCAGGCTCTCTGGGGTTGGGCCCCTGGAGCTGGTGTTGGGGCTCCCAGGGATTGGGCTCTTGGAGCTGGTGATGGGGCCCCCAGGGGTTGGGCCCCTGGAGCTGGGGTTGGGGTCACCAGGGGTTAGGTCCATGGAGCTATGGTTCGGGCGCTCAGGGGATGGGTACCTGGAGTTGGTGTTTGGGGCCCCAGGGGCTGGGCCCCTGCAGCTAGTGTTGGGGCCCCTGGGGTTAGACCCCTGGAGCTATGGTTCGGGTGCTCAGGGTTTGGGCCCCTGGAGCTGGTGGTGGGGCCCCCAGGGGTTGGGCCCCTGGAGCTGGTGTTGGGGCCCCCAGGGGTTAGGCCCCTGGAGCTATGGTTCGGGCGCTCAGGGGTTGGGCCGCTGGAGCTGGTGTTGGGGACCCTGACCTAATGTCACCCCTTGCTCTCCCATCCCCCACGCAGACACTCCTGACTCCATCACAGTAATGCCCAGACATTTCACGCATGGAGCAACAGTAACACTGTGTGGCCATGCAGGGTAATGCCCAGAGCATTTCCTGCATGGAGCAAGAGTGACACCGTGTGGCCACGTAGGGTAGTGCACAGAGCATTTCCCCGCATGGAGCTATGGTTCGGGAGCTCTGGGGTTGGGCCCCTGTAGCTGGTGTTGGGACTCCCAGGGGTTGGGCTCCTGGAGCTGGTGTTGGGGCCCCAGGGGTTAAGCCCCTTGCGCTATGGTTCGGGCGCTCAGGCGTTGGGCCCTTGGAGCTGGCGTGCGGGCCCCCAGGGAATAGGCCCCTAGAGCTATGGTTTGGGCACTCTGGGGTTGGGCCCCTGGAGCTGGTGTTGGGGCTCCCAGGGGTTGGGCCCCTGGAGGTGGTGTTGGGGCCCTCAGGGATTAGGCCCCTGGAGCTATGGTTCTGGCGCTCAGGTATTGGGCCCCTGGAGCTGGTTTTGGGGCCCCCAGGGGTTGGGCTCCTGGAGCAGGTGTTGGGGCCCCCAGGGGTTGGGCCCCTGGAGCTGTGGTTGGGGCCCCCTTGGGTTAGGCCCCTGGAGCTATGGTTCGGGAGCTCAGGGGTTGGGCCCCTGTAGCTGGTGTTTGGACCCCAAGGGGTTGGGCCCGTGGAGCTGGGGTTCGGGTCCCCGGGGATTAGGCCCCTGGAGCTATGGTTCGGGCGCTCAGGGATTGAGCCCCTGGAGCTGGTTTTCGGGCCCCCAGGGGTTGGGCCCCTGGAGCTGGGATTGGGGCCTCCAGGGGTTAGGCCCCTGGAGCTTTGGTTCGGGCGCTCAGGGGTTGGGCCCCTGGAGCTTGTGTTGGGTCCCCAAGGGGTTTTGCCCCTGGAGCTGGTGTTGGGGACCCAGGGGTTAGGCCCCTGGAGCTATGGTTCGGGCGCACAGGGGTTGGGCCCCTGGAGCTATAGTTCGGGCGCTCAGCGGTTGGGCCCCTGGAGCTGGGGTGGAGGGCCACAGGGGTTGGGCCCCTGGAGCTAGTGTTGGGGCCCCGAGGGATTGGGCCCCTGGAGCTATGTTTCGGGCGCTCTGGGGTTGGGCCCCTGGAGCTAGTGTTGGGGCCCCCAGGGGTTGGGCTCCTGGAGATGGTGGTGCCCGCAGGGGTTGGGCCCCTGGAGCTGTGGTTGGGGCCCCGAGGGGTTAGGCCTCTGGAGCTATGGTTCGGGCGCTCAGGGGTTGGGCCCCTGGAGCTGGTGTTGGGGCCCACAGGGGTTCGGACCCTGGAGCTGGGGTTGGGGCCCCCGGGGGTTAGGCCCCTGGAGCTATGGTTTGGGCGCTCAGGGGTTGGGCCCCTGGAGCTAGTGTTGGGGCCCCCAGGGGTTGGGCTCCTGGAGCTGGTGTTGGCGCCCCCAGGGGTTGGGCTCCTGAAGCTGGTGTTGCGGCCCCCAGGGGTTGGGCCCCTGGAGCTGGGGTTGGGGCCCTCGGGGGTTAGGCCTCTGCAGCTATGGTTCGAGCGCTCAGGGGTTGGGCCCCTGGAACTGCGGTTGAGGGCCCCAGGGTTTGGGCCCCTGGAACTGGGGTTGGGGCCCCCAGGGGTTAGGCTCCTGGAGCTATGGTTCGGGCGCTCAGAGGTTTGGCCCTTGGAGCTGGTGTTGGGGCCCCCAGGGGTTGGGCCCCTGGAACTATGGTTGAGGCGCTCTGGGGTTGGGCCCCTGGAGCTGGTGTTGGAGCTCCCAGGGATTGGGCTCTTGGAGCTGGTGTTGGGGTCCCCAGGGGTTGGGCCCCTGGAGGTGGGGTTGGGGCCACCAGGGGTTAGGTCCATGGAGCTATGGTTCGGGCGCTCAGGGGTTGGGTCCCTGGAGTTGGTGTTGGGGCCCCAGAGGCTGGGCCCCTGCAGCTAGTGTTGGGGCCCCAGGGGTTAGACCCCTGTAGCTATGGTTCGGGCGCTCAAGGTTTGGGCCCCTGGAGCTGGTGGTGGGGTCCCCAGGGGTTGGGCCCCTGGACCTGGTGTTGGGGCCCTCAGGGATTAGGCCCCTGGAGCTATGGTTCTGGCGCTCAGGGATTGGGCCCCTGGAGCTGGTTTTGGGGCCCCCAGGGGTTGGGCTCCTGGAGCAGGTGTTGGGGCCCCCAGGGGTTTGGCCCCTGGAGCTACTGTTGGGGCCCCCAGGGGTTGGGCCCCTGGAACTATGGTTCAGGCGCTCTGGGGTTGGGCCCCTGTAGCTGGTGTTGGGGCTCCCAGGGATTGGGCTCTTGGAGCTGGTGTTGGGGCCCCCAGGGGTTGGGCCCCTGGAGCTGGTGTTGGGGCCACCTGGGGTTAGGTCCATGGAGCTATGGTTCGGTCGCTCATGGTTTGGGCCCCTGGAGCTGGTGGTGGGGCCCCCAGGGGTTGGGCCCCTGGAGCTGGGGTTGGGGCCCACAGGATTTAGACCCCTGGAGCTATGGTTCGGGCTCTCAGGGGTTGGGTCCCTGGAGTTAGTGTTGGGGCCCCAGGGGCTGGGCCCCTGCAGCTAGTGTTGGGGCCCCAGGGGTTAGACCCCTGGAGCTATGGTTCGGGCGCTCAGGGTTTGGGCCCCTGGAGCTGGTGGTGGGGCCCCCAGGGGTTGGGCCCCTGGAGCTGGGGTTGGGGCCCACAGGATTTAGGCCCCTGGAGCTACGGTTCGGGCTCTCAGGGGTTGGGCCCCTGGAGCTGGTGTTGGGGCCCCCAGGGGTTAGGCCCCTGGAGCTATGGTTCGGGCGCTCAGGGGTTGGGCCGCTGGAGCTGGTGTTGGGGCCCCTGACCTAATGTCACCCCTTGCTCTCCCATCCGCCACACAGACAGTCCTGACTCCATCACAGTAATGCCCAGACATTTCACGCATGGAGCAACAGTAACACTGTGTGGCCACGCAGGGTAATGCCCAGAGCATTTCCTGCATGGAGCAAGAGTGACACCGTGTGGCCACATAGGGTAGTGCACAGAGCATTTCCCCGCATGGAGCTATGGTTCGGGAGCTCTGGGGTTGGGCCCCTGTAGCTGGTGTTGGGACTCCCAGGGGTTGGGCCCCTGGAGCTGGTGTTGGGGCCCCAGGGGTTAAGCCCCTTGCGCTATGGTTCGGGCGCTCAGGGGTTGGGCCCTTGGAGCTGGCGTGCGGGCCCTCAGGGAAAAGGCCCCTAGAGCTATGGTTTGGGCACTCTGGGGTTGGGCCCCTGGAGCTGGTGTTGGGCCTCCCAGGGGTTGGGCCCCTGGAGCTGGTGTTGGGGCCCTCAGGGATTAGGCCCCTGGAGCTATGGTTCTGGCGCTCAGGGATTGGGCCCCTGGAGCTGGTTTTGGGTCCCCCAGGAGTTGGGTTCCTGGAGCAGATGTTGGGACCCCCAGGGGTTGGGCCCCTGGAGCTGGGGTTCGGGCCCCCGGGGGTTAGGCCTCTGGAGCTATGTTTCGGGCTCTCAGGGATTGAGCCCCTGGAGCTGGTTTTGGGGCCCCCAGGGGTTGGGCCCCTGGAGCTGGGATTGGGGACTCCAGGGGTTAGGCCCCTGGAGCTTTGGTTCAGGCGCTCAGCGGTTGGCGCCCTGGAGCTTGTGTTGCGTCCCCAAGGGGTTTTGCCCCTGGAGCTGGTGTTGGGGACCCAGGGGTTAGGCCCCTGGAGCTATGGTTCGGGCGCACAGGGGTTGGGCCCCTGGAGCTATAGTTCGGGCGCTCAGCGGTTGGGCCCCTGGAGCTAGTGTTGGGGCCCCCAGGGGTTGGGCTCCTGGAGCTGGTGGTGCCCGCAGGGGTTGGGCCCCTGGAGCTTTGGTTGGGGCCCCCAGGGGTTAGGCCTCTGGAGCTATGGTTCGGGCGCTCAGGGGTTGGGCCCCTGGAGCTGGTGTTGGGGCCCACAGGGGTTCGGACCCTGGAGCTGGGGTTGGGGCCCCCGGGGGTTAGGCCCCTGGAGCTATGGTTTGGGCGCTCAGGGGTTGGGCCCCTGGAGCTGGTTTTGGGGCCCCCAGGGGTTGAGCCCCTGGAGCTATGGTTAGGGCGCTCCGGGGTTCGGCCCCTGGAACTTGTGTTGGGGCCCTCAGGGGTTGGGCTCCTGGAGCTGGTGTTGGGGCCCCCAGGGGTTTGGCCCCTGAAGCTGGTGTTGGGGCCCCCAGGGGTTGGGCCCCTGGAGCTGGGGTTGGGGCCCTCGTGGGTTAGGCCTCTGCAGCTATGGTTCGGGCGCTCAGGGGTTGGGCCCCTGGAACTGGGGTCGAGGGCCCCAGGGGTTGGGCCCCTGGAGCTGGGGTTGGGGCTCCGTGGGTTACGCCCCTGGAGCTGGGGTTGGGGCCCCCAGGGGTTAGGCCCCTGGAGCTATGGTTCGGACGCTCAGGGGTTTGGCCCCTGGAGCTGGTGTTGGGGCCCCCAGGGGTTGGGCCCCTGGAACTATGGTTCAGGCGCTCTGGGGTTTTGCCCCTGGAGCTGGTGTTGGGGCTCCCAGGGATTGGGCTCTTGGAGCTGGTGTTGGGGTCCCCAGGGGTTGGGCCCCTGGAGCTGGGGTTGGGGCCACCAGGGGTTAGGTCCATGGAGCTATGGTTCGGGCGCTCAGGGGTTGGGTCCCTGGAGTTGTTGTTGGGGCCCCAGGGGCTGGGCCCCTGCAGCTAGTGTTGGGGCCCCAGGGGTTAGACCCCTGGAGATATGGTTCGGGCGCTCAGGGTTTGGGCCCCTGGAGCTGGTGGTGGGGTCCCCAGGCGTTGGGCCCCTGGACCTGGTGTTGGGGTCCTCAGGGATTAGGCCCCTGGAGCTATGGTTCTGGCGCTCAGGGATTGGGCCCCTGGAGCTGGTTTTGGGGCCCACAGGGGTTGGGCTCCTGGAGCTGGGGTTCGGGAACTCAGGGATTGAGCCCCTGGACCTGGTGTTGGGGCCCCCAGGGGTTGGGCCCCTGGAGCTGGGTTTGGGGCCCTCGGGGGTTAGGCCTCTGCAGCTATGGTTCGGGCGCTCAGGGGTTGGGCCCCTGGAACTAGGGTCGAGGGCCCCAGGGGTTGGGCCCCTGGAGCTGGGGTTGGGGCCCCGTGGGTTACGCCCCTGGAACTATGGTTCAGGCGCTCTGGGGTTGGGCCCCTGGAGCTGGTGTTGGGGCTCCTAGGGATTGGGCTCTTGGAGCTGGTGTTGGGGCCCCCAGGGGTTGGGACCCTGGAGCTGGGGTTGGGGCCACCAGGGGTTAGGTCCATGGAGCTATGGTTCGGGCGCTCAGGGGTTGGGCCGCTGGAGCTGGTGTTGGGGCCCCTGACCTAATGTCACCCCTTGCTCTCCCATCCGCCACACAGACAGTCCCGACTCCATCACAGTAATGCCCAGACATTTCACGCATGGAGCAACAGTAACACTGTGTGGCCACGCAGGGTAATGCCCAGAGCATTTCCTGCATGGAGCAAGAGTGACACCGTGTGGCCACATAGGGTAGTGCACAGAGTATTTGCCCGCGTGGAGCTATGGTTCGGGAGCTCTGGGGTTGGGCCCCTGTAGCTGGTGTTGGGAGTCCCAGGGGTTGGTCCCCTGGAGCTGGTGTTGGGGCCCCAGGGGTTAAGCCCCTTGCGCTATGGTTCGGGCGCTCAGGGGTTTGGCCCCTGGAGCTGGTGTTGGGGCCCCCAGGGGTTGGGCCCCTGGAACTATGGTTCAGGCGCTCTGGGGTTGGGCCCCTGGAGCTGGTGTTGGGGCTCCCAGGGATTGGGCTCTTGGAGCTGGTGTTGGGGCTCCCAGGGGTTGGGCCCCTGGAGCTGGTGTTGGGGCCCTCAGGGATTAGGCCCCTGGAGCTATGGTTCTGGCGCTCAAGGATTGGGCCCCTGGATCTGGTTTTGGGGCCCCAGGGGCTAGGCCCCTGCAGCTAGTGTTTGGGCCCCAGGGGTTAGACCCCTGGAGCTATGGTTCGGGCGCTCAGGGTCTGGGCCCCTGGAGCTGGTGGCGGGGTCCCCAGGGGTTGGGCCCCTGGAGCTGGTGTTGGGGCCCTAAGGGATCAGGCCCCTGGAGCTATGGTTCTGGCGCTCAGGGATTGGGCCCCTGGAGCTGGTATTGGGGCCCGCAGGGGTTGGGCTCCTGGAGCAGGTGTTGGGGCCCCCAGGGGTTTGGCCCCTGGAGCTGGTGTTGTTGCCCCCAGGGGTTGGGCCCCTGGAACTATGGTTCAGGCGCTCTGGGGTTGGGCCCCTGGAGCTGGTGTTGGGGCTCCCAGGGATTGGGATCTTGGAGCTGGTGTTGTGGCCCCCAGGGGTTGGGCCCCTGGAGCTGGGGTTCTGGCCACCAGGGCTTAGGTCCATGGAGCTATGGTTCGGGCGCTCAGGGGTTAGGTCCCTGGAGTTGGTGTTGGGGCCCCAGGGGCTGGGCCTCTGCAGCTAGTGTTGGGGCCCCTGGGGTTAGACCCCTGGAGCTATGGTTCGGGCGCTCAGGGTTTGGGCCCCTGGAGCTAGTGGTGGGGCTCCAAGGGTTTGGCCCCTAGAGGTGGGGATGGGGCCCACAAGATATAGCCCCCTGGAGCTATGGTTCGGGCTCTCAGGGGTTGGGCCCCTGGAGCTGGTGTTGGGGCCCCCAGGGGTTAGGCCCCTGGAGCTATGGTTCGGGCCCCCGGGGGTTAGGCCCCTGGAGCTATGGTTCGGGCGCTCAGGGATTGAGGCCCTGGAGCTGGTTTTGGGGCCCCCGGGGGTTGGGCCCCTGGAGCTGGGATTGGGGCCTCCAGGGGATAGGCCCCTGGAGCTTTGGTTCGGGCGCTCAGGGGTTGGGCCCCTGGAGCTTGTGTTGGGTCCCCAAGAGGTTTTTCCCCTCGACCTGGTGTTGGGGACCCGGGGGTTAGGCCCCTGGAGCTATGGTTCGGGCGCACAGGGGTTGTTCCCCTGGAGCTATAGTTCGGGCGCTCAGGGGTTGGGCCCCTGGAGCTGGTGTTGGGGCCCCCAGGAGTTAGGCCCCTGGAGCTATGGTTCGGGCGCTTAGGGGTTGGGCCCCTGGAGCTATGGTTCGGACGCTCAGGGGTTTTGCCGCTGGAGCTGGTGTTGGGGCCCCTGACCTAATGTCACCCCTTGCTCTCCCATCCCCCACACAGACAGTCCGGACTCCATCACAGTAATGCCCAGACATTTCACGCATGGAACAACAGTAACACTGTGTGGCCATGCAGGGTAATGCCCAGAGCATTTCCTGCATGGAGCAAGAGTGACACCGTGTGGCCATATAGGGTAGTGCACAGAGCATTTCCCCGCATGGAGGTATGGTTTGGGAGCTCTGGGGTTGGGCCCCTGTAGCTGGTGTTGGGACTCCCAGGGGTTCGGTCCCTGGAGCTGGTGTTGGGGCCCCAGGGGTTAAGCCCCTTGTGCTATAGTTCGGGCGCTCAGGGGTTGGGCCCTTGGAGCTGGCGTGCGGGCCCCCAGGGAATAGGCCCCTAGAGCTATGGTTTGGGCACTCTGGGGTTGGGCCCCTAGAGCTGGTGTTGGGTCTCCCAGGGGTTGGGCCCCTGGAGCTGGTGTTGGGTCCCTCAGGGATTAGGCCCCTGGACCTATGGTTCTGGCGCTCAGGAATTGGGCCCCTAGAGCTGGTTTTGGGGCCCCCAGGGGTTGGGCTCCTGGAGCAGGTGTTGGGGCCCCCAGGGGTTGGGCCCCTGGAGCTGTGGTTGGGGCCCCCGGGGGTTAGGCCCCTGGAGCTATGGTTCGGGCGCTCAGGGGTTGGGCCCCTGTAGCTGGTGTTCGGACCCCCAGGGGTTGGGTCCCTGGAGCTGGGGTTCGGGCCCCCGGGGAATAGGCCCCTAGAGCTATGGTTTGGGCACTCTGGGGTTGGGCCCCTAGAGCTGGTGTTGGGTCTCCCAGGGGTTGGGCCCCTGGAGCTGGTGTTGGGGCCCTCAGGGATTAGGCCCCTGGAGCTATGGTTCTGGCGCTCAGGAATTGGGCCCCTAGAGCTGGTTTTGGGGCCCCCAGGGGTTGGGCTCCTGGAGCAGGTGTTGGGGCCCCCAGGGGTTGGGCCCCTGGAGCTGTGGTTGGGGCCCCCGGGGGTTAGGCCCCTGGAGCTATGGTTCGGGCGCTCAGGGGTTGGGCCCCTGTAGCTGCTGTTCGGACCCCCAGGGGTTAGGCCCCTGGAGCTATGGTTCTGGCGCTCAGGGATTGAGCCCCTGGAGCTGGTTTTGGGGCCCCCAGGGGTTTGGCCCCTGGAGCTGGGATTGGGGCCTCCAGGGGTTAGGCCCTTGGAGCTTTGGTTCGGGCGCTCAGGGTTTGGGCCCCTGGGGCTTGTGTTGGGTCCCCAAGGGGTTTTGCCCCTGGAGCTGGTGTTGGGGACCCAGGGGTTAGGCCCCTGGAGGTAAGGTTCGGGCGCACAGGGGTTGGGCCCCTGGAGCTATAGCTCGGGCGCTCTGGGGTTGGGCCCCTGGAGCTAGTGCTGGGGCCCCCAGGGGTTGGGCTCCTGGAGCTGTGGTTGGGGCCCCCAGGGGTTAGGCCTCTGGAGCTATGGTTCGGGCGCTCAGGGGTTGGGCCCCTGGAGCTGGTGTTGGGGCCCACAGGGGTTTGGACCCTGGAGCTGGGGTTGGGGCCCCCGGGGGTTAGGCCCCTGGAGCTATGGTTTGGGCGCTCAGGGGTTGGGCCCCTGGAGCTGGTGTTGGGGCCCCCAGGGGTTGGGCCCCTGGAGCTATGCTTAGGGCGCTCAGGGGTTGGGCACCTGGAACTGGGGTCGAGGGCCGCATGGGTTGGGCCCCTGGAACTATGGTTCAGGCACTCTGGGGTTGGGCCCCTGGAGCTGGTGTTGGGGCTCCCAGGGATTGGGCTCTTGGAGCTGGTGTTGGGGCCCCCAGGGGTTAGGCCCCTGGAGCTATGGTTCGGGCGCTCAGGGGTTTGGCCCCTGGAGCTGGTGTTGGGGCCCCCAGGGGTTGGGCCCCTGGAACTATGGTTCAGGAACTCTGGGGTTGGGCCCCTGGAGCTGGTGTTGGGGCTCCCAGGGATTGGGCTCTTGGAGCTGGTGTTGGGGCCCCCAGGTCTTTGGCCCCTGGAGCTGGGGTTGGGGCCACCAGGGGTTAGGTCCATGGAGCTATGGTTCGGGCGCTCAGAGGTTGGGTCCCTGGAGTTGGTGTTGGGGCCCCAGGGGCTGAGCCCCTGCAGCTAGTGTTGGGGCCCCAGTGGTTAGACCCCTGGAGCTATGGTTCGGGCGCTCAGGGTTTGGGCCCCTGGAGCTGGTGGTGGGGTCCCCAGGGGTTGGACCCCTGGAGCTGGGGTTGGGGCCCACAGGATTTAGGCCCCTGGAGCTATGGTTCGGGCTCTCAGAGGTTGGGCCCCTGGAGCTATGGTTCGGGCGCTCAGGGGTTAGGCCGCTGGAGCTGGTGTTGGGGCCGCTGACCTAATGTCACCCCTTGCTCTCCCATCCCCCACACAGACAGTCCCGACTCCATCACAGTAATGCCCAGACATTTCACGCATGGAGCAACAGTAACACTGTGTGGCCATGCAGGGTAATGCCCAGAGCATTTCCTGCATGGAGCAAGAGTGACACCGTGTGGCCACATAGGTTAGTGCACAGAGTATTTCCCCGCATGGAACTATGGTTCGGGAGCTCTGGGGTTGGGCCCCTGTAGCTGGTGTTGGGACTCCCAGGGGTTGGGCCCCTGGAGCTGGTGTTGGGGCCCCAGGGGTTAAGCCCCTTGCGCTATGGTTCGGGCGCTCAGGGGTTGGGCCCTTGGAGCTGGCGTGCGGGCCCCCAGGGAATAGGCCCCTGGAGCTATGTTTCTGGCGCTCAGGGATTGGGCCCCTGGAGCTGGTTTTGGGGCCCCCAGGGGTTGGGCTCCTGGAGCAGGTGTTGGGGCCCCCAGGGGTTTGGCCCCTGGAGCTGGTGTTGGGGCCCCCAGGGGATGGGCCCCTTTAACTATGGTTCAGGCGCTCTGGGGTTGGGCCCCTGGAACTGGTGTTGGGGCTCCCAGGGATTAGGTCCATGGAGCTATGGTTCGGGCGCTCAGGGGTTGGGTCCCTGGAGCTGGGGTTGGAGGCACCAGGGGCTAGGTCCATGGAGCTATGGTTCGGGCGCTCAGGGGTTGGGTCCCTGGAGTTGGTGTTGGGGCCCCAGGGGCTGGGCCCCTGCAGCTAGTGTTGGGGCCCCAGGGGTTAGACCCCTGGAGCTATGGTTCGGGCACTCAGGGTTTGGGCCCCTGGAGCTTGTGTTGGGTCCCCAAGGGGTTTTGCCCCTGGAGCTGGTGTTGGGGACCCAGTTGTTAGGCCCCTGGAGGTATGGTTCGGGCGCACAGGGGTTGGGAACCTGGAGCTATAGTTCGGGCGCTCAGCGGTTGGGCCCCTGGAGCTGGGGTGGAGGGCCCCAGGGGTTGGGCCCCTGGAGCTAGTTTTGGGGCCCCCAGGGATTGGGCCCCTGGAGCTATGTTTCGGGCGCTCTCGGGTTGGGCCCCTGGAGCTAGTGTTGGGGCCCCCAGGGGTTGGGTCCCTGGAGCTGGTGGTGCCCGCAGGGGTTGGGCCCCTGGAGCTGGTGTTAGGGCCCACAGGGGTTAGGCCTCTGGAGCTATGGTTCGGGCTCTCAGGGGTTGGTCCCCTGGAGCAGGTGTTGGGGCCCACAGGGGTTCGGACCCTGGAGCTGGGGTTGGGGCCCTCGGGGGTTAGGCCTCTGCAGCTATGGTTCGGGCGCTCAGGGGTTGGGCCCCTGGAACTGATGTCGAGGGCCCCAGGGGTTGGGCCCCTGGAGCTGGGGTTGGGGCCCCGTGGGTTACGCCCCTGGAGCTGGGGTTGGGGCCCCCAGGGGTTAGGCCCCTGGAGCTATGGTTCAGGCGCTCAGGGGTTTGGCCCCTGGAGCTGGTGTTGGGGCCCCCTGGGGTTGGGCCCCTGGAGCTGGGGTTGAGGCCACCAGGGGTTAGGTCCATGGAGCTATGGTTCGGGCGCTCAGGGGTTGGGTCCCTGGAGTTGGTGTTGGGGCCCCAGGGGCTGGGCCCCTGCAGCTAGGGTTGGGGCCCCCGGGGGTTAGGCCCCTGAAGCTATGGTTCGGACGCTCAGGGGTTGGGCCCCTGGAACTATGGTTCGGTCGCTCAGGGTTTGGGCCCCTGAAGCTGGTGTTGGGGCCCCCAGGGGTTAGGCCCCTGGAGCTATTGTTCGGGCGCTTAGGGGTTGGGCCGCTGGAGCTGGTGTTGGGGCCCCTGACCTAATGTCACCCCTTGCTCTCCCATCCCCCACACAGACAGTCCCGACTCCATCACAGTAATGCCCAGACATTTCACGCATGGAGCAACAGTAACACTGTGTGGCCATGCAGGGTAATGCCCAGAGCATTTCCTGCATTGAGCAAGAGTGACACCGTGTGGCCACTTAGGGTAGTGCACAGAGCATTTCCCCGCATGGAGCTATGGTTCGGAAGCTCTGGGGTTGGGCCCCTGTAGCTGGTGTTGGGACTCCCAGGGGTTGTGCCCCTGGAGCTGGTGTTGGGGCCCCAGTGGTTAAGCCCCTTGCGCTATGGTTCGGGCGCTCAGGGGTTGGGCCCTTGGACCTGGCGTGCGGGCCCCCAGGGAATAGGCCCATAGAGATATGGTTTGGGCACTCTGGGGTTGGGCCCCTGGAGCTGGTGTTGGGGCTCCCAGGGGTTAGGCCCCTGGAACTATGGTTCGGGCGCTCAGGGGTTGGGCCCCTGGAGCTGGTTTTGGGGCCCCCAGGGATTAGGCCCCTGGAGCTGTGGTTGGGGCCCCCAAGGGTTAGGCCCCTGGAACTATGGTTCGGGCGCTCAGGGGTTGGGCCCCTGGAGCTGGTGTTGGGGCCCCCAGGGGTTAGGCTCCTGGAGCTATGGTTCGGGCGCTTAGGGGTTGGGCCGCTGGAGCTGGTGTTGGGGCCCCCGACCTAATGTCACCCCTTGCTCTCCCATACCACTCACAGACAGTCCCGACTCCATCACAGTAATGCCCAGACATTTCACGCATGGAGCAACAGTAACACTGTGTGGCCATGCAGGGTAATGCCCAGAGCATTTCCTGCATGGAGCAAGAGTGACACCGTGTGGCCACATAGGGTAGTGCACAGAGCATTTCCTCGCATGGAGCTATGGTTCGGAAGCTCTGGGGTTGGGCCCCTGTAGCTGGTGTTGGGACTCCCAGGGGTTGGGCCCCTGGAGCTGGTGTTGGGGCCCCAGGGTTAAAGCCCCTTGCGCTATGGTTCGAGCGCTCAGGGGTTGGGCCCTTGGAGCTGGCGTGCGGGCCCCCAGGGAATAGGCCCCTAGAGCTATGGTTTGGGCACTCTGGGGTTGGGCCCCTGGAGCTGGTGTTGGGGCTCCAAGGGGTTGGGCCCCTGGAGCTGGTGTTGGGGCCCTCAGGGATTAGGCCCCTGGAGCTATGGTTCTGGCGCTCAGGGATTGGGCCCCTGTACCTGGTGTTTGGACCCCAGGGGTTGGGTCCCTGGAGCTGGGGTTCGGGCCCCCGGGGGCTAGGCCCCTGGAGCTATGGTTGGGGCGCTCAGGGATTGAGCCCCTGGAGCTGGTATTGGGGCTCCCAGGGGTTGTCCCCCTGGAGCTGGGATTGGGGCCTCCAGGGGTTAGGCCCCTGGAGCTTTGGTTCGGGCGCTCAGGGGTTGGGCCCCTGGAGCTGGTGGTGGGGCCCCCAGGGGTTGGGCCCCTGGAGCTGGTGTTGGGGCCCCCAGGGGTTGGGCCCCTGGAGCTCGGGTTGGGGCCTTCGGGGGTTAGGCCTCTGGAGCTATGGTTCGGGCGCTCAGGGGTTTGGCCCCTGGAGCTGGTGTTGGGGCCTCCAGGGGTTGGGCCCCTGGAACTATGGTTCAGGCACTCTGGGGTTGGGCCCCTGGAGCTGGTGTTGGGGCTCCCAGGGATTGGGCTCTTGGAGCTGGTGTTGGGGCCCCCAGGGGTTGGGCCCCTGGAGCTGGGGTTGGGGCCACCAGGGGTTAGGTCCATGGAGCTATGGTTCGGGCGCTCAGGGGTTGGGCCCCTGGAGCTGGGATTGGGGCACCCAGGGGTTAGGCCCCTGGAGCTTTGGTTCGGGCGCTGAGGGGTTGGGCCCCTGGAGCTTGTGTTGGGTCCCCAAGGGGTTTTGAACCTGGAGCTGGTGTTGGGGACCCAGGGGTTAGGCCCCTGGAGCTATAGTTCGGGCGCTCAGCGATTGGGCACCTGGAGCTGGGGTGGAGGGCCCCAGGGGTTGGGCCTCTGGAGCTAGTGTTGGGGCCCACAGGGATTGGGCCCCTGGAGCTATGTTTCGGGCACTCTGGGGTTGGGCCCCTGGAGCTAGTGTTGGGGCCCCCAGGGGTTGGGCTCCTGGAGCTGGTGGTGCCCGCAGGGGTTGGGCCCCTGGAGCTGTGGTTGGGGCCCCCAGGGGTTAGGCCTCTGGAGCTATGGTTCGGGCCCTCAGGGGTTGGGCCCCTGGAGCTGGTGTTGGGGCCTACTGGGGTTCGGACCCTGGAGCTGGGGTTGGGGCCCCCGGGGGTTAGGCCCCTGGAGCTATGGTTTGGGCGCTCAGGGGTTGGGCCCCTGGAAGTTGTGTTTGGGCCCCCAGGGGTTGGGATCCTGGAGCTGGTGTTGGGGCCCCCAGGGGTTGGGCCCCTGGAGCTGGGGTTGGGGCCCTCGGGGGTTAGGCCTCTGCAGCTATGGTTCGGGCGCTCAGGGGTTGGGCCCCTGGAACTGGGGTCGAGGGCCCCAGGGGTTGGGCTCCTGGAGCTGGGGTTGGGGCCCCGTGGGTTACACCCCTGGAGCTGGGGTTGGGGCCCCCAGGGGTTAGGACCCTGGAGCTATGGTCCGGGCGCTCAGGGATTTGGCCCCTGGAGCTAGTGTTGGGGCCCCCAGGGGTTGGGCCCCTGGAACTATGGTTCGGGCGCTCAGGGGTTGGGCCCCTGGAGCTGGTTTTGGGGCCCCCAGGGATTAGGCCCCTGGAGCTGTGGTTGGGGCCCCCAAGGTTTAGGCCCCTGGAACTATGGTTCGGGCGCTCAGGGGTTGGGCCCCTGGAGCTGGTGTTGGGGCCCCCAGGGGTTAGGCTCCTGGAGCTATGGTTCGGGCGCTTAGGGGTTGGGCCGCTGGAGCTGGTGTTGGGGCCCCTGACCTAATGTCACCCCTTGCTCTCCCATACCACTCACAGACAGTCCCGACTCCATCACAGTAATGCCCAGACATTTCACGCATGGAGCAACAGTAACACTGTGTGGCCATGCAGGGTAATGCCGAGAGCATTTCCTGCATGGAGCAAGAGTGACACCGTGTGGCCACATAGGGTAGTGCACAGAGCATTTCCCCGCATGGAGCTATGGTTCGGAAGCTCTGGGGTTGGGCCCCTGGAGCTGGTGTTGGGGCCCCCAGGGGTTAGGCTCCTGGAGCTATGGTTCGGGCGCTTAGGGGTTGGGCCGCTGGAGCTGGTGTTGGGGCCCCTGACCTAATGTCACCCCTTGCTCTCCCATACCACTCACAGACAGTCCCGACTCCATCACAGTAATGCCCAGACATTTCACGCATGGAGCAACAGTAACACTGTGTGGCCATGCAGGGTAATGCCCAGAGCATTTCCTGCATGGAGCAAGAGTGACACCGTGTGGCCACATAGGGTAGTGCACAGAGCATTTCCCCGCATGGAGCTATGGTTCGGAAGCTCTGGGGTTGGGCCCCTTTAGCTGGTGTTGGGACTCCCAGGGGTTGGGCCCCTGGAGCTGGTGTTGGGGCCCCAGGGGTAAAGCCCCTTGCGCTATGGTTCGAGCGCTCAGGGGTTGGGCCCTTGGAGCTGGCGTGCGGGCCCCCAGGGAATAGGCCCCTAGAGCTATGGTTTGGGCACTCTGGGGTTGGGCCCCTGGAGCTGGTGTTGGGGCTCCAAGGGGTTGGGCCCCTGGAGCTGGTGTTGGGGCCCTCAGGGATTAGGCCCCTGGAGCTATGGTTCTGGCGCTCAGGGATTGGGCCCCTGTACCTGGTGTTTGGACCCCAGGGGTTGGGTCCCTGGAGCTGGGGTTCGGGCCCCCGGGGGCTAGGCCCCTGGAGCTATGGTTGGGGCGCTCAGGGATTGAGCCCCTGGAGCTGGTATTGGGGCTCCCAGGGGTTGTCCCCCTGGAGCTGGGATTGGGGCCTCCAGGGGTTAGGCCCCTGGAGCTTTGGTTCGGGCGCTCAGGGGTTGGGCCCCTGGAGCTGGTGTTGGGGCCCCCAGGGGTTGGGCCCCTGAAGCTGGTGTTGGGGCCCCCAGGGGTTGGGCCCCTGGAGCTCGGGTTGGGGCCTTCGGGGGTTAGGCCTCTGGAGCTATGGTTCGGGCGCTCAGGGGTTTGGCCCCTGGAGCTGGTGTTGGGGCCCCCAGGGGTTGGGCCCCTGGAACTATGGTTCAGGCACTCTGGGGTTGGGCCCCTGGAGCTGGTGTTGGGGCTCCCAGGGATTGGGCTCTTGGAGCTGGTGTTGGGGCCCCCAGGGGTTGGGCCCCTGGAGCTGGGGTTGGGGCCACCAGGGGTTAGGTCCATGGAGCTATGGTTCGGGCGCTCAGGGGTTGGGCCCCTGGAGCTGGGATTGGGGCACCCAGGGGTTAGGCCCCTGGAGCTTTGGTTCGGGCGCTGAGGGGTTGGGCCCCTGGAGCTTGTGTTGGGTCCCCAAGGGGTTTTGAACCTGGAGCTGGTGTTGGGGACCCAGGGGTTAGGCCCCTGGAGCTATAGTTCGGGCGCTCAGCGATTGGGCACCTGGAGCTGGGGTGGAGGGCCCCAGGGGTTGGGCCTCTGGAGCTGTGGTTGGGGCCCCCGGGGGTTAGGCCCCTGGAGCTATGGTTCGGGCGCTCAGGGGTTGGGCCCCTGTAGCTGGTGTTCGGACCCCCAGGGGTTGGGTCCCTGGAGCTGGGGTTCGGGCCCCCGGGGAATAGGCCCCTAGAGCTATGGTTTGGGCACTCTGGGGTTGGGCCCCTAGAGCTGGTGTTGGGTCTCCCAGGGGTTGGGCCCCTGGAGCTGGTGTTGGGGCCCTCAGGGATTAGGCCCCTGGAGCTATGGTTCTGGCGCTCAGGAATTGGGCCCCTAGAGCTGGTTTTGGGGCCCCCAGGGGTTGGGCTCCTGGAGCAGGTGTTGGGGCCCCCAGGGGTTGGGCCCCTGGAGCTGTGGTTGGGGCCCCCGGGGGTTAGGCCCCTGGAGCTATGGTTCGGGCGCTCAGGGGTTGGGCCCCTGTAGCTGGTGTTCGGACCCCCAGGGGTTAGGCCCCTGGAGCTATGGTTCTGGCGCTCAGGGATTGAGCCCCTGGAGCTGGTTTTGGGGCCCCCAGGGGTTTGGCCCCTGGAGCTGGGATTGGGGCCTCCAGGGGTTAGGCCCTTGGAGCTTTGGTTCGGGCGCTCAGGGTTTGGGCCCCTGGGGCTTGTGTTGGGTCCCGAAGGGGTTTTGCCCCTGGAGCTGGTGTTGGGGACCCAGGGGTTAGGCCCCTGGAGGTAAGGTTCGGGCGCACAGGGGTTGGGCCCCTGGAGCTATAGCTCGGGCGCTCTGGGGTTGGGCCCCTGGAGCTAGTGCTGGGGCCCCCAGGGGTTGGGCTCCTGGAGCTGGTGGTGCCCGCAGGGGTTGGGCCCCTGGAGCTGTGGTTGGGGCCCCCAGGGGTTAGGCCTCTGGAGCTATGGTTCGGGCGCTCAGGGGTTGGGCCCCTGGAGCTGGTGTTGGGGCCCACAGGGGTTTGGACCCTGGAGCTGGGGTTGGGGCCCCCGGGGGTTAGGCCCCTGGAGCTATGGTTTGGGCGCTCAGGGGTTGGGCCCCTGGAGCTGGTGTTGGGGCCCCCAGGGGTTGGGCCCCTGGAGCTATGCTTAGGGCGCTCAGGGGTTGGGCACCTGGAACTGGGGTCGAGGGCCGCATGGGTTGGGCCCCTGGAACTATGGTTCAGGCACTCTGGGGCTGGGCCCCTGGAGCTGGTGTTGGGGCTCCCAGGGATTGGGCTCTTGGAGCTGGTGTTGGGGCCCCCAGGGGTTAGGCCCCTGGAGCTATGGTTCGGGCGCTCAGGGGTTTGGCCCCTGGAGCTGGTGTTGGGGCCCCCAGGGGTTGGGCCCCTGGAACTATGGTTCAGGAACTCTGGGGTTGGGCCCCTGGAGCTGGTGTTGGGGCTCCCAGGGATTGGGCTCTTGGAGCTGGTGTTGGGGCCCCCAGGTCTTTGGCCCCTGGAGCTGGGGTTGGGGCCACCAGGGGTTAGGTCCATGGAGCTATGGTTCGGGCGCTCAGAGGTTGGGTCCCTGGAGTTGGTGTTGGGGCCCCAGGGGCTGAGCCCCTGCAGCTAGTGTTGGGGCCCCAGTGGTTAGACCCCTGGAGCTATGGTTCGGGCGCTCAGGGTTTGGGCCCCTGGAGCTGGTGGTGGGGTCCCCAGGGGTTGGACCCCTGGAGCTGGGGTTGGGGCCCACAGGATTTAGGCCCCTGGAGCTATGGTTCGGGCTCTCAGAGGTTGGGCCCCTGGAGCTATGGTTCGGGCGCTCAGGGGTTAGGCCGCTGGAGCTGGTGTTGGGGCCGCTGACCTAATGTCACCCCTTGCTCTCCCATCCCCCACACAGACAGTCCCGACTCCATCACAGTAATGCCCAGACATTTCACGCATGGAGCAACAGTAACACTGTGTGGCCATGCAGGGTAATGCCCAGAGCATTTCCTGCATGGAGCAAGAGTGACACCGTGTGGCCACATAGGTTAGTGCACAGAGTATTTCCCCGCATGGAACTATGGTTCGGGAGCTCTGGGGTTGGGCCCCTGTAGCTGGTGTTGGGACTCCCAGGGGTTGGGCCCCTGGAGCTGGTGTTGGGGCCCCAGGGGTTAAGCCCCTTGCGCTATGGTTCGGGCGCTCAGGGGTTGGGCCCTTGGAGCTGGCGTGCGGGCCCCCAGGGAATAGGCCCCTGGAGCTATGTTTCTGGCGCTCAGGGATTGGGCCCCTGGAGCTGGTTTTGGGGCCCCCAGGGGTTGGGCCCCTGGAGCAGGTGTTGGGGCCCCCAGGGGTTGGGCCCCTGGAGCTGGTGTTGGGGCCCCCAGGGGATGGGCCCCTTTAACTATGGTTCAGGCGCTCTGGGGTTGGGCCCCTGGAACTGGTGTTGGGGCTCCCAGGGATTAGGTCCATGGAGCTATGGTTCGGGCGCTCAGGGGTTGGGTCCCTGGAGCTGGGGTTGGAGGCACCAGGGGCTAGGTCCATGGAGCTATGGTTCGGGCGCTCAGGGGTTGGGTCCCTGGAGTTGGTGTTGGGGCCCCAGGGGCTGGGCCCCTGCAGCTAGTGTTGGGGCCCCAGGGGTTAGACCCCTGGAGCTATGGTTCGGGCACTCAGGGTTTGGGCCCCTGGAGCTTGTGTTGGGTCCCCAAGGGGTTTTGCCCCTGGAGCTGGTGTTGGGGACCCAGTTGTTAGGCCCCTGGAGGTATGGTTCGGGCGCACAGGGGTTGGGCCCCTGGAGCTATAGTTCGGGCGCTCAGCGGTTGGGCCCCTGGAGCTGGGGTGGAGGGCCCCAGGGGTTGGGCCCCTGGAGCTAGTTTTGGGGCCCCCAGGGATTGGGCCCCTGGAGCTATGTTTCGGGCGCTCTGGGGTTGGGCCCCTGGAGCTGGTGTTCGGACCCCCAGGGGTTAGGCCCCTGGAGCTATGGTTCTGGCGCTCAGGGATTGAGCCCCTGGAGCTGGTTTTGGGGCCCCCAGGGGTTTGGCCCCTGGAGCTGGGATTGGGGCCTCCAGGGGTTAGGCCCTTGGAGCTTTGGTTCGGGCGCTCAGGGTTTGGGCCCCTGGGGCTTGTGTTGGGTCCCCAAGGGGTTTTGCCCCTGGAGCTGGTGTTGGGGACCCAGGGGTTAGGCCCCTGGAGGTAAGGTTCGGGCGCACAGGGGTTGGGCCCCTGGAGCTATAGCTCGGGCGCTCTGGGGTTGGGCCCCTGGAGCTAGTGCTGGGGCCCCCAGGGGTTGGGCTCCTGGAGCTGGTGGTGCCCGCAGGGGTTGGGCCCCTGGAGCTGTGGTTGGGGCCCCCAGGGGTTAGGCCTCTGGAGCTATGGTTCGGGCGCTCAGGGGTTGGGCCCCTGGAGCTGGTGTTGGGGCCCACAGGGGTTTGGACCCTGGAGCTGGGGTTGGGGCCCCCGGGGGTTAGGCCCCTGGAGCTATGGTTTGGGCGCTCAGGGGTTGGGCCCCTGGAGCTGGTGTTGGGGCCCCCAGGGGTTGGGCCCCTGGAGCTATGGTTAGGGCGCTCAGGGGTTGGGCACCTGGAACTGGGGTCGAGGGCCGCATGGGTTGGGCCCCTGGAACTATGGTTCAGGCACTCTGGGGTTGGGCCCCTGGAGCTGGTGTTGGGGCTCCCAGGGATTGGGCTCTTGGAGCTGGTGTTGGGGCCCCCAGGGGTTAGGCCCCTGGAGCTATGGTTCGGGCGCTCAGGGGTTTGGCCCCTGGAGCTGGTGTTGGGGCCCTCAGGGGTTGGGCCCCTGGAACTATGGTTCAGGAACTCTGGGGTTGGGCCCCTGGAGCTGGTGTTGGGGCTCCCAGGGATTGGGCTCTTGGAGCTGGTGTTGGGGCCCCCAGGTCTTTGGCCCCTGGAGCTGGGGTTGGGGCCACCAGGGGTTAGGTCCATGGAGCTATGGTTCGGGCGCTCAGAGGTTGGGTCCCTGGAGTTGGTGTTGGGGCCCCAGGGGCTGAGCCCCTGCAGCTAGTGTTGGGGCCCCAGTGGTTAGACCCCTGGAGCTATGGTTCGGGCGCTCAGGGTTTGGGCCCCTGGAGCTGGTGGTGGGGTCCCCAGGGGTTGGACCCCTGGAGCTGGGGTTGGGGCCCACAGGATTTAGGCCCCTGGAGCTATGGTTCGGGCTCTCAGAGGTTGGGCCCCTGGAGCTATGGTTCGGGCGCTCAGGGGTTAGGCCGCTGGAGCTGGTGTTGGGGCCGCTGACCTAATGTCACCCCTTGCTCTCCCATCCCCCACACAGACAGTCCCGACTCCATCACAGTAATGCCCAGACATTTCACGCATGGAGCAACAGTAACACTGTGTGGCCATGCAGGGTAATGCCCAGAGCATTTCCTGCATGGAGCAAGAGTGACAACGTGTGGCCACATAGGTTAGTGCACAGAGTATTTCCCCGCATGGAACTATGGTTCGGGAGCTCTGGGGTTGGGCCCCTGTAGCTGGTGTTGGGACTCCCAGGGGTTGGGCCCCTGGAGCTGGTGTTGGGGCCCCAGGGGTTAAGCCCCTTGCGCTATGGTTCGGGCGCTCAGGGGTTGGGCCCTTGGAGCTGGCGTGCGGGCCCCCAGGGAATAGGCCCCTGGAGCTATGTTTCTGGCGCTCAGGGATTGGGCCCCTGGAGCTGGTTTTGGGGCCCCCAGGGGTTGGGCTCCTGGAGCAGGTGTTGGGGCCCCCAGGGGTTTGGCCCCTGGAGCTGGTGTTGGGGCCCCCAGGGGATGGGCCCCTTTAACTATGGTTCAGGCGCTCTGGGGTTGGGCCCCTGGAACTGGTGTTGGGGCTCCCAGGGATTAGGTCCATGGAGCTATGGTTCGGGCGCTCAGGGGTTGGGTCCCTGGAGCTGGGGTTGGAGGCACCAGGGGCTAGGTCCATGGAGCTATGGTTCGGGCGCTCAGGGGTTGGGTCCCTGGAGTTGGTGTTGGGGCCCCAGGGGCTGGGCCCCTGCAGCTAGTGTTGGGGCCCCAGGGGTTAGACCCCTGGAGCTATGGTTCGGGCACTCAGGGTTTGGGCCCCTGGAGCTTGTGTTGGGTCCCCAAGGGGTTTTGCCCCTGGAGCTGGTGTTGGGGACCCAGTTGTTAGGCCCCTGGAGGTATGGTTCGGGCGCACAGGGGTTGGGCCCCTGGAGCTATAGTTCGGGCGCTCAGCGGTTGGGCCCCTGGAGCTGGGGTGGAGGGCCCCAGGGGTTGGGCCCCTGGAGCTAGTTTTGGGGCCCCCAGGGATTGGGCCCCTGGAGCTATGTTTCGGGCGCTCTGGGGTTGGGCCCCTGGAGCTGGTGTTCGGACCCCCAGGGGTTAGGCCCCTGGAGCTATGGTTCTGGCGCTCAGGGATTGAGCCCCTGGAGCTGGTTTTGGGGCCCCCAGGGGTTTGGCCCCTGGAGCTGGGATTGGGGCCTCCAGGGGTTAGGCCCTTGGAGCTTTGTTTCGGGCGCTCAGGGTTTGGGCCCCTGGGGCTTGTGTTGGGTCCCCAAGGGGTTTTGCCCCTGGAGCTGGTGTTGGGGACCCAGGGGTTAGGCCCCTGGAGGTAAGGTTCGGGCGCACAGGGGTTGGGCCCCTGGAGCTATAGCTCGGGCGCTCTGGGGTTGGGCCCCTGGAGCTAGTGCTGGGGCCCCCAGGGGTTGGGCTCCTGGAGCTGGTGGTGCCCGCAGGGGTTGGGCCCCTGGAGCTGTGGTTGGGGCCCCCAGGGGTTAGGCCTCTGGAGCTATGGTTCGGGCGCTCAGGGGTTGGGCCCCTGGAGCTGGTGTTGGGGCCCACAGGGGTTTGGACCCTGGAGCTGTTGTTGGGGCCCCCGGGGGTTAGGCCCCTGGAGCTATGGTTTGGGCGCTCAGGGGTTGGGCCCCTGGAGCTGGTGTTGGGGCCCCCAGGGGTTGGGCCCCTGGAGCTATGCTTAGGGCGCTCAGGGGTTGGGCACCTGGAACTGGGGTCGAGGGCCGCATGGGTTGGGCCCCTGGAACTATGGTTCAGGCACTCTGGGGCTGGGCCCCTGGAGCTGGTGTTGGGGCTCCCAGGGATTGGGCTCTTGGAGCTGGTGTTGGGGCCCCCAGGGGTTAGGCCCCTGGAGCTATGGTTCGGGAGCTCAGGGGTTTGGCCCCTGGAGCTGGTGTTGGGGCCCTCAGGGGTTGGGCCCCTGGAACTATGGTTCAGGAACTCTGGGGTTGGGCCCCTGGAGCTGGTGTTGGGGCTCCCAGGGATTGGGCTCTTGGAGCTGGTGTTGGGGCCCCCAGGTCTTTGGCCCCTGGAGCTGGGGTTGGGGCCACCAGGGGTTAGGTCCATGGAGCTATGGTTCGGGCGCTCAGAGGTTGGGTCCCTGGAGTTGGTGTTGGGGCCCCAGGGGCTGAGCCCCTGCAGCTAGTGTTGGGGCCCCAGTGGTTAGACCCCTGGAGCTATGGTTCGGGCGCTCAGGGTTTGGGCCCCTGGAGCTGGTGGTGGGGTCCCCAGGGGTTGGACCCCTGGAGCTGGGGTTGGGGCCCACAGGATTTAGGCCCCTGGAGCTATGGTTCGGGCTCTCAGAGGTTGGGCCCCTGGAGCTATGGTTCGGGCGCTCAGGGGTTAGGCCGCTGGAGCTGGTGTTGGGGCCGCTGACCTAATGTCACCCCTTGCTCTCCCATCCCCCACACAGACAGTCCCGACTCCATCACAGTAATGCCCAGACATTTCACGCATGGAGCAACAGTAACACTGTGTGGCCATGCAGGGTAATGCCCAGAGCATTTCCTGCATGGAGCAAGAGTGACACCGTGTGGCCACATAGGTTAGTGCACAGAGTATTTCCCCGCATGGAACTATGGTTCGGGAGCTCTGGGGTTGGGCCCCTGTAGCTGGTGTTGGGACTCCCAGGGGTTGGGCCCCTGGAGCTGGTGTTGGGGCCCCAGGGGTTAAGCCCCTTGCGCTATGGTTCGGGCGCTCAGGGGCTGGGCCCTTGGAGCTGGCGTGCGGGCCCCCAGGGAATAGGCCCCTGGAGCTATGTTTCTGGCGCTCAGGGATTGGGCACCTGGAGCTGGTTTTGGGGCCCCCAGGGGTTGGGCTCCTGGAGCAGGTGTTGGGGCCCCCAGGGGTTTGGCCCCTGGAGCTGGTGTTGGGGCCCCCAGGGGATGGGCCCCTTTAACTATGGTTCAGGCGCTCTGGGGTTGGGCCCCTGGAACTGGTGTTGGGGCTCCCAGGGATTAGGTCCATGGAGCTATGGTTCGGGCGCTCAGGGGTTGGGTCCCTGGAGCTGGGGTTGGAGGCACCAGGGGCTAGGTCCATGGAGCTATGGTTCGGGCGCTCAGGGGTTGGGTCCCTGGAGTTGGTGTTGGGGCCCCAGGGGCTGGGCCCCTGCAGCTAGTGTTGGGGCCCCAGGGGTTAGACCCCTGGAGCTATGGTTCGGGCACTCAGGGTTTGGGCCCCTGGAGCTTGTGTTGGGTCCCCAAGGGGTTTTGCCCCTGGAGCTGGTGTTGGGGACCCAGTTGTTAGGCCCCTGGAGGTATGGTTCGGGCGCACAGGGGTTGGGCCCCTGGAGCTATAGTTCGGGCGCTCAGCGGTTGGGCCCCTGGAGCTGGGGTGGAGGGCCCCAGGGGTTGGGCCCCTGGAGCTAGTTTTGGGGCCCCCAGGGATTGGGCCCCTGGAGCTATGTTTCGGGCGCTCTGGGGTTGGGCCCCTGGAGCTAGTGTTGGGGCCCCCAGGGGTTGGGTCCCTGGAGCTGGTGGTGCCCGCAGGGGTTGGGCCCCTGGAGCTGGTGTTAGGGCCCACAGGGGTTAGGCCTCTGGAGCTATGGTTCGGGCTCTCAGGGGTTGGTCCCCTGGAGCAGGTGTTGGGGCCCACAGGGGTTCGGACCCTGGAGCTGGGGTTGGGGCCCTCGGGGGTTAGGCCTCTGCAGCTATGGTTCGGGCGCTCAGGGGTTGGGCCCCTGGAACTGATGTCGAGGGCCCCAGGGGTTGGGCCCCTGGAGCTGGGGTTGGGGCCCCGTGGGTTACGCCCCTGGAGCTGGGGTTGGGGCCCCCAGGGGTTAGGCCCCTGGAGCTATGGTTCAGGCGCTCAGGGGTTTGGCCCCTGGAGCTGGTGTTGGGGCCCCCAGGGGTTGGGACCCTGGAACTATGGTTCAGGCGCTCTGGGGTTGGGCCCCTGGAGCTGGTGTTGGGGCTCCCAGGGATTGGGCTCTTGGAGCTGGTGTTGGGGCCCCCTGGGGTTGGGCCCCTGGAGCTGGGGTTGAGGCCACCAGGGGTTAGGTCCATGGAGCTATGGTTCGGGCGCTCAGGGGTTGGGTCCCTGGAGTTGGTGTTGGGGCCCCAGGGGCTGGGCCCCTGCAGCTAGGGTTGGGGCCCCCGGGGGTTAGGCCCCTGAAGCTATGGTTCGGACGCTCAGGGGTTGGGCCCCTGGAACTATGGTTCGGTCGCTCAGGGTTTGGGCCCCTGAAGCTGGTGTTGGGGCCCCCAGGGGTTAGGCCCCTGGAGCTATTGTTCGGGCGCTTAGGGGTTGGGCCGCTGGAGCTGGTGTTGGGGCCCCTGACCTAATGTCACCCCTTGCTCTCCCATCCCCCACACAGACAGTCCCGACTCCATCACAGTAATGCCCAGACATTTCACGCATGGAGCAACAGTAACACTGTGTGGCCATGCAGGGTAATGCCCAGAGCATTTCCTGCATTGAGCAAGAGTGACACCGTGTGGCCACATAGGGTAGTGCACAGAGCATTTCCCCGCATGGAGCTATGGTTCGGAAGCTCTGGGGTTGGGCCCCTGTAGCTGGTGTTGGGACTCCCAGGGGTTGTGCCCCTGGAGCTGGTGTTGGGGCCCCAGTGGTTAAGCCCCTTGCGCTATGGTTCGGGCGCTCAGGGGTTGGGCCCTTGGAGCTGGCGTGCGGGCCCCCAGGGAATAGGCCCATAGAGATATGGTTTGGGCACTCTGGGGTTGGGCCCCTGGAGCTGGTGTTGGGGCTCCCAGGGGGTAGGCCCCTGGAACTATGGTTCGGGCGCTCAGGGGTTGGGCCCCTGGAGCTGGTTTTGGGGCCCCCAGGGATTAGGCCCCTGGAGCTGTGGTTGGGGCCCCCAAGGGTTAGGCCCCTGGAACTATGGTTCGGGCGCTCAGGGGTTGGGCCCCTGGAGCTGGTGTTGGGGCCCCCAGGGGTTAGGCTCCTGGAGCTATGGTTCGGGCGCTTAGGGGTTGGGCCGCTGGAGCTGGTGTTGGGGCCCCTGACCTAATGTCACCCCTTGCTCTCCCATACCACTCACAGACAGTCCCGACTCCATCACAGTAATGCCCAGACATTTCACGCATGGAGCAACAGTAACACTGTGTGGCCATGCAGGGTAATGCCCAGAGCATTTCCTGCATGGAGCAAGAGTGACACCGTGTGGCCACATAGGGTAGTGCACAGAGCATTTCCCCGCATGGAGCTATGGTTCGGAAGCTCTGGGGTTGGGCCCCTGTAGCTGGTGTTGGGACTCCCAGGGGTTGGGCCCCTGGAGCTGGTGTTGGGGCCCCAGGGTTAAAGCCCCTTGCGCTATGGTTCGAGCGCTCAGGGGTTGGGCCCTTGGAGCTGGCGTGCGGGCCCCCAGGGAATAGGCCCCTAGAGCTATGGTTTGGGCACTCTGGGGTTGGGCCCCTGGAGCTGGTGTTGGGGCTCCAAGGGGTTGGGCCCCTGGAGCTGGTGTTGGGGCCCTCAGGGATTAGGCCCCTGGAGCTATGGTTCTGGCGCTCAGGGATTGGGCCCCTGTACCTGGTGTTTGGACCCCAGGGGTTGGGTCCCTGGAGCTGGGGTTCGGGCCCCCGGGGGCTAGGCCCCTGGAGCTATGGTTGGGGCGCTCAGGGATTGAGCCCCTGGAGCTGGTATTGGGGCTCCCAGGGGTTGTGCCCCTGGAGCTGGGATTGGGGCCTCCAGGGGTTAGGCCCCTGGAGCTTTGGTTCGGGCGCTCAGGGGTTGGGCCCCTGGAGCTGGTGTTGGGGCCCCCAGGGGTTGGGCCCCTGGAGCTGGTGTTGGGGCCCCCAGGGGTTGGGCCCCTGGAGCTCGGGTTGGGGCCTTCGGGGGTTAGGCCTCTGGAGCTATGGTTCGGGCGCTCAGGGGTTTGGCCCCTGGAGCTGGTGTTGGGGCCTCCAGGGGTTGGGCCCCTGGAACTATGGTTCAGGCACTCTGGGGTTGGGCCCCTGGAGCTGGTGTTGGGGCTCCCAGGGATTGGGCTCTTGGAGCTGGTGTTGGGGCCCCCAGGGGTTGGGCCCCTGGAGCTGGGGTTGGGGCCACCAGGGGTTAGGTCCATGGAGCTATGGTTCGGGCGCTCAGGGGTTGGGCCCCTGGAGCTGGGATTGGGGCACCCAGGGGTTAGGCCCCTGGAGCTTTGGTTCGGGCGCTGAGGGGTTGGGCCCCTGGAGCTTGTGTTGGGTCCCCAAGGGGTTTTGAACCTGGAGCTGGTGTTGGGGACCCAGGGGTTAGGCCCCTGGAGCTATAGTTCGGGCGCTCAGCGATTGGGCACCTGGAGCTGGGGTGGAGGGCCCCAGGGGTTGGGCCTCTGGAGCTAGTGTTGGGGCTCCCAGGGATTGGGCCCCTGGAGCTATGTTTCGGGCGCTCTGGGGTTGGGCCCCTGGAGCTAGTGTTGGGGCCCCCAGGGGTTGGGCTCCTGGAGCTGGTGGTGCCCGCAGGGGTTGGGCCCCTGGAGCTGTGGTTGGGGCCCCCAGGGGTTAGGCCTCTGGAGCTATGGTTCGGGCCCTCAGGGGTTGGGCCCCTGGAGCTGGTGTTGGGGCCTACTGGGGTTCGGACCCTGGAGCTGGGGTTGGGGCCCCCGGGGGTTAGGCCCCTGGAGCTATGGTTTGGGCGCTCAGGGGTTGGGCCCCTGGAAGTTGTGTTTGGGCCCCCAGGGGTTGGGATCCTGGAGCTGGTGTTGGGGCCCCCAGGGGTTGGGCCCCTGGAGCTGGGGTTGGGGCCCTCGGGGGTTAGGCCTCTGCAGCTATGGTTCGGGCGCTCAGGGGTTGGGCCCCTGGAACTTGGGTCGAGGGCCCCAGGGGTTGGGCTCCTGGAGCTGGGGTTGGGGCCCCGTGGGTTACACCCCTGGGGCTGGGGTTGGGGCCCCCAGGGGTTAGGACCCTGGAGCTATGGTCCGGGCGCTCAGGGATTTGGCCCCTGGAGCTAGTGTTGGGGCCCCCAGGGGTTGGGCCCCTGGAACTATGGTTCGGGCGCTCAGGGGTTGGGCCCCTGGAGCTGGTTTTGGGGCCCCCAGGGATTAGGCCCCTGGAGCTGTGGTTGGGGCCCCCAAGGGTTAGGCCCCTGGAACTATGGTTCGGGCGCTCAGGGGTTGGGCCCCTGGAGCTGGTGTTGGGGCCCCCAGGGGTTAGGCTCCTGGAGCTATGGTTCGGGCGCTTGGGGGTTGGGCCGCTGGAGCTGGTGTTGGGGCCCCTGACCTAATGTCACCCCTTGCTCTCCCATACCACTCACAGACAGTCCCGACTCCATCACAGTAATGCCCAGACATTTCACGCATGGAGCAACAGTAACACTGTGTGGCCATGCAGGGAAATGCCCAGAGCATTTCCTGCATGGAGCAAGAGTGACACCGTGTGGCCACATAGGGTAGTGCACAGAGCATTTCCCCGCATGGAGCTATGGTTCGGAAGCTCTGGGGTTGGGCCCCTGGAGCTGGTGTTGGGGCCCCCAGGGGTTAGGATCCTGGAGCTATGGTTCGGGCGCTTAGGGGTTGGGCCGCTGGAGCTGGTGTTGGGGCCCCTGACCTAATGTCACCCCTTGCTCTCCCATACCACTCACAGACAGTCCCGACTCCATCACAGTAATGCCCAGAGCATTTCCTGCATGGAGCAAGAGTGACACCGTGTGGCCACATAGGGTAGTGCACAGAGCATTTCCCCGCATGGAGCTATGGTTCGGAAGCTCTGGGGTTGGGTCCCTGGAGATGGTGTTGGGGCCCCCAGGGGTTGGGCCCCTGGAGCTGGGATTGGGGCCTCCAGGGGTTAGACCCCTGGAGCTTTGGTTCGGGCGCTCGGGGGTTGGGCCCTTGGAACTTGTTTTGCGTCCCCAAGGGGTTTTGCCCCTGGAGCTGGTGTTGGGGCTCCCAGGGGTTAGGCCCCTGGAACTATGGTTCGGGCGCTCAGTGGTTGGGCCCCTGGAGCTGGTGTTGGGGCACCCAGGGGTTAGGCCTCTGGAGCTGTGGTTGGGGCCCCCAGGGGTTAGGCCCCTGGAACTATGGTTCGGGCGCTCAGGGGTTGGGCCCCTGGAGCTGGTGTTGGGACCCCCAGGGGTTAGGCCCCTGGAGCTATGGTTCGGGCGCTTAGGGGTTGGGCCGCTGGAGCTGGTGTTGGGGCCCCTGACCTAATGTCACCCCTTGCTCTCCCATCCCCCACACAGACAGTCCCGACTCCATCACAGTAATGCCCAGACATTTCACGCATGGAGCAACAGTAACACTGTGTGGGCATGCAGTGTAATGCCCAGAGCATTTCCTGCATGGAGCAAGAGTGACACCGTGTGGCCACATAGGGTAGTGCACAGAGCATTTCCCCGCATGGATCTATGGTTCGGAAGCTCTGGGGTTGGGCCCCTGTAGCTGGTGTTGGGACTCCCAGGGGTTGGGCCCCTGGAGCTGGTGTTGGGGCCCCAGGGGTAAAGCCCCTTGCGCTATGGTTCGGGCGCTCAGGGGTTGGGCCCTTGGAGCTGGCGTGCGGGCCCCCAGGGAATAGGCCCCTAGAGCTATGGTTTGGGCACTCTGGGGTTGGGCCCCTGGAGCTGGTGTTTGGGCTCCCAGGGGTTGGGCCCCTGGAGCTGGTGTTGGGGCCCTCAGGGATTAGGCCCCTGGAGCTATGGTTCTGGCGCTCAGGGATTGGACTCCTGTAGCTGGTTTTGGGGCCCCCAGGGGTTGGGCTCCTTGAGCAGGTGTTGTTGCCCCCAGGGGTTGGGCCCCTGGAACTGTGGCTGGGGCCCCCGGGGGTTAGGCCCCTGGAGCTATGGTTCGGGCGCTCAGGGGTTGGGCCCCTGTAGCTGGTGTTTGGACCCCCAGGGGCTGGGTCCCTGGAGCTGGTGTTGGGGCCCCCAGGGGTTAGGACCCTGGAGCTATGGTCCGGGCGCTCAGGGGTTTGGCCCCTGGAGCTAGTGTTGGGGCCCACAGGGGTTGGGCCCCTGGAACTATGGTTCAGGCGCTCTGGGGTTGGGCCCCTGGAGCTGGTGTTGGGGCTCCCAGGGATTGGGCTCTTGGAGCTGGTGTTGGGGCCCCCAGGGGTTGGGCCCCTGGAGCTGGGGTTGGGGCCACCAGGGGTTAGGTCCATGGAGCTATGGTTCGGGCGCTCAGGGGTTGGGTCCCTGGAGTTGGTGTTGGGGCCCCAGGGGCTGGGCCCCTGCAGCTAGTGTTGGGGCCCCAGGGGTTAGACCCCTGGAGCTATGGTTCGGGCGCTCAGGGTTTGGGCCCCTGGAGCTGGTGGTGGGGTCCCCAGGGGTTGGGCCCCTGGATCTGGTGTTGGGGCCCTCAGGGATTAGGCCCCTGGAGCTATGGTTCTGGCGCTCAGGGATTGGGCCCCTGGAGCTGGTTTTGGGGCCCCCAGGGGTTGGGCTCCTGGAGCAGGTGTTCGGGCCCCCAGGGGTTTGGCCCCTGGAGCTGGTGTTGGGGCCCCCAGGGGTTGGGCCCCTGGAACTATGGTTCAGGCGCTCTGGGGTTGGGCCCCTGGAGCTGGTGTTGGGACTCCCAGGGATTGGGCTATTGGAGCTGGTGTTGGGGCCCCCAGGGGTTGGGCCCCTGGAGCTGGGGTTGGGGCCCCGTGGGTTACGCCCCTGGAGCTGGGGTTGGGGCCCCCAGGGGTTAGGCCCCTGGAGCTATGGTTCGGGCGGTCAGGGGTTTGGCCCCTGGAGCTGGTGTTGGGGCCCCCAGGGGTTGGGCCCCTGGAACTATGGTTCAGGCGCTCTGGGGTTAGGCCCCTGGAGCTGGTGTTGGGGCTCCCAGGGATTGGGCTCTTGGAGCTGGTGTTGGGGCCCCCTGGGGTTGGGCCCCTGGAGCTGGGGTTGGGGCCACCAGGGGTTAGGTCCATGGAGCTATGGTTCGGGCGCTCAGGGGTTGGGTCCCTGGAGTTGGTGTTGGGGCCCCAGGGGCTGGGCCCCTCCAGCTAGTGTTGGGGCCCCAGGGGTTAGACCCCTGGAGCTATGGTTCGGGCGCTTAGGGTTTGGGCCCCTGGAGCTGGTGGTGGGGCCCCCAGGGGTTGGGCCCCTGGAGCTGGGGTTGGGGCCCACAGGATTTAGGCCCCTGGAGCTATGGTTCGGGCGCTTAGGGGTTGGGCCGCTGGAGCTGGTGTTGGGGCCCCTGACCTAATGTCACCCCTTGCTCTCCCATCCCCCACACAGACAGTCCCGACTCCATCACAGTAATGCCCAGACATTTCACGCATGGAGCAACAGTAACACTGTGTGGCCATTCTGGGTAATGCCCAGAGCATTTCCTGCATGGAGCAAGAGTGCCACCGTGTGGCCACATAGGGTAGTGCACAGAGCATTTCCCCGCATGGAGCTATGGTTCGGGAGCTCTGGGGTTGGGCCCCTGTAGCTGGTGTTGGGACTCCCAGGGGTTGGGCCCTTGGAGCTGGTTTTCGGGCCCCCAGGGGTTGGGGTCCTGGAGCAGGTGTTGGGGCCACCAGGGGTTGGGCCCCTGGAGCTGTGGTTGGGGCCCCCGGGGGTTAGGCCCCTGGAGCTATGGTTCGGGCGCTCAGGGGTTGGGCCCCTGTAGCTGGTGTTTGGACCCCCAGGGTTTGGGTCCCTGGAGCTGGGGTTCGGGCCCGCGGGGGTTAGGCCCCTGGAGCTATGGTTCAGGCGCTCAGGGATTGAGCCCCTGGAGCTGGTTTTGTGGCCCCGAGGGGTTGGGCCCCTGGAGCTGGGATTCGGGCCTCCAGGGGTTAGGCAACTGGAGCTTTGGTTCGGGCGCTCAGGGCTTGGGCCCCTGGAGCTTGTGTTGGGTCCCCAAGGGGTTTTGCCCCTGGAGCTGGTGTTGGGGACCCAGGGGTTAGGCCCCTGGAGCTATGGTTCGGGCGCACAGGGGTTGGGCCCCTGGAGTTATAGTTCGGGCGCTCAGCGGTTGGGCCCCTGGAGCTGGGGTGGAGGGCCCCAGGGTTTGGGCCCCTGGAGCTAGTGTTGGGGCCCCCAGGGATTGGGCCCCTGGAGCTATGTTTTGGGCGCTCTGGGGTTGGGCCCCGGAGCTAGTTTTGGGGCCCCCAGGGGTTGGGCTCCTGGAGCTAGTGTTGCCCGCAGGGGTTGGGCCACTGAAGCTGTGGTTGGGGCCCCCACGGGTTAGGCCTCTGGAGCTATGGTTCGGGCGCTCAGGGGTTGGGCCCCTGGAGCTGGTGTTGGGGCCCACAGGGGTTCGGACCCTTGAGCTGGGGTTGGGGCCCCCGGGGGTTAGGCCCCTGGAGCTATGGTTTGGGGGCTCAGGGGTTGGGCCCCTGGAGCTGGTGTTGGGGCCCCCAGGGGTTTGGACCCTGGAGCTATGGTTAGGGCGCTCCGGGGTCGGCCCTGGAACTTGTGTTGGGGCCCCCAGGGGTTGGGCCCCTGGAGCTGGTGTTGGGGCCCCCAGGGATTGGGCCCCTGAAGCTGGTGTTGGGGCCCCCAGG
>NW_026114905.1:0-35142 GCF_025201925.1 Gopherus flavomarginatus | reverse complement strand
AACCATAGCTCCAGGGGCCTAATCCCCTGGGGGCCCCAACACTAGCTCCAGGGGCCCAACCACTGGGGCCCTCCACCCCAGCTCCAGGGGCCCAACCGCTGAGCGACCCGAACTATAGCTCCAGGGGCCCAACCCCTGTACGCCCGAACCATAGCTCCAGGGGCCTAACCCCTGGGTCCCCAACACCAGCTCCAGGGGCAAAACCCCTTGGGGACCCAACACAAGCTCCAGGGGCCCAAACCCTGAGCGCCCGAACCAAAGCTCCAGGGGCCTAACCCCTGGAGGCCCCAAACCCAGCTCCAGGGGCCCAACCCCTGGGGGCCCCAAAACCAGCTCCAGGGGCTCAATCCCTGAGCGCCCGAACCATAGCTCCAGGGGCCTAACCCCCGGGGGCACGAACCCCAGCTCCAGGGGCCCAAGCCCTGGGGGTCCAAACACCAGCTACAGGGGCCCAACCCCTGAGCGCCCGAACCATAGCTCCAGGGGCCTAACCCTCGGGGGCCCCAACCACAGCTCCAGGGGCCCAACCCCAGGGGGCCCCAACACCTGCTCCAGGAGCCCAACCCCTGGGGGCCCCAAAACCAGCTGCAGGGGCCCAATCCCTGAGCGCTAGAACCATAGCTCCAGGGGCCTAATCCCTGAGGGCCCCAACACCAGCTCCAGGGGCCCAACCCCTGGGAGCCCCAACACCAGCTCCAGGGGCCCAAACCCTGAGCGAGCGAACCATAGCTACAGGGGTCTAACCCCTGGGGCCCCAACCCCAGCTCCAGGGGCCCAACCCCTGGGGCCCTCGACCCCAGTTCCAGGGGCCCAACCCCTGAGCGCCCGAACCATAGCTGCTGAGGCCTGACCCCCGAGGGCCCCAACCCCAGCTCCAGGGGCCCAAACCCTGGGGGCTCCAACACCAGCTTCAGGGGCCCAATCCCTGGGGGCCCCAACACCAGCTCCAGGAGCCCAACCCCTGGGGGCCCCAAAACAAGTTCCAGGGGCCGAACCCCGGAGCGCCCTAACCATAGCTCCAGGGGCCCAACCCCTGAGGGCCCCAACACCAGCTCCAGGGGCCCAACCCCTGAGCGCCCAAACCATAGCTCCAGGTGCCTAACCCCCGGGGGCCCCAACCCCAGCTCCAGGGTCCGAACCCCTTTTGGCCCCAACCGCAGCTCCAGGGGCCCAACCCCTGAGCGCCCGAAACCATAGCTCCAAGGGACTAACCCCCGGGGGCCCCAACCACCAGCTCCAGGGGCCCAACCCTGGGGGCACCACCAGCTCCAGGGACCCAACCCCTGGGGCCCCAACACTAGCTCCAGGGGCCCAACCCCAGAGCGCCCGAAACATAGCTCCAGGGGCCCAATCCCTGGGGGCCCCAACACTAGCTCCAGGTGCCCAACCCCTGGGGCCCTCCACCCCAGCTCCAGGGGCCCAACCGCTGAGCGCCCGAACTATAGCTCCAGGGGCCCAACCCCTGTGCGCCCGAACAATAGCTCCAGGGGCCTAACCCCTGGGTCCCCAACACCAGCTCCAGGGGCAAAACCCCTTGGGGACCCAACACAAGCTCCAGGGGCCCAACCCCTGAGCTCCCGAACCAAAGCTCCAGGGGCCTAACCACTGGAGGCCCCAATCCCAGCTCCAGGGGCCCAACCCCTGGGGGCCCCAAAACCAGCTCCAGGGGCTCAATCCCTGAGCGCCCGAACCATAGCTCCAGGGGCCTAACCCCCGGGGGCCCGAACCCCAGCTCCAGGGGCCCAACCCCTGGGGGTCCAAACACCAGCTACAGGGGCCCAACCCCTGAGCGTCCGAACCATAGCTCCAGGGGCCTAACCCCCGGGGGCCCCAACCACAGCTCCAGGGGCCCAACCCCTGGGGCCCAAACACCTGCTCCAGGAGCCCAACCCCTGGGAGCCCCAAAACCAGCTCCAGGGGCCCAGTCCCTGAGCACCAGAACCATAGCTCCAGGGGCCTAATCCCTGAGGGCCCCAACACCAGCTCCAGGGGCCCAACCCCAGAGTGCCCAAACCATAGCTCTAGGGGCCTATTCCCTGGGGGCCTGCACGCCAGCTCCAAGGGCCCAACCCCTGAGCGCCCGAACCATAGCGCAAGGGGCTTAACCCCTGGGGCCCCAACACCAGCTCCAGGGGCCCAACCCCTGGGACTCCCAACACCAGCTACAGGGGCCCAACCCCAGAGCTCCCGAACCATATCTCCATGCGGGGAAATGCTCTGTGCACTACCCTATGTGGCCACACGGTGTCAATCTTGCTCCATGCTGGAAATGCTCTGGGCATTACCCTGCATGGCCACACAGTGTTACTGTTGCTCCATGCATGAAATGTCTGGGCCTTACTGTGATGGAGTCGGGACTGTCTGTGTGCGGGATGGGAGAGCAAGTGGTGACATTAGGTCTGGGGCCCCAACACCAGCTCCAGCGGCCCAACCCCTGAGCGCCCGAACCATAGCTCCAGGGGCCTAACCCCTGGGGGCCCCAACACCAGCTCCAGGCGCCCAACCCCTGAGCGCCCGAACCATAGCTCCAGGGGCCTAACCCCTGGGAGCCCCAACACCAGCTCCAAGGGCCCAACCCCTGAGCGCCCGAACCATAGCTTCAGGGGCCTAACCCCCGGGGGCCCCAACCCTAGCTCCAGGGGCCCAACCCCTGGGGGCCCCACCACCAGCTCCAGGGGCCCAGTCCCTGAGCGCCCGAACCATAGCTCCAGGGGCCTAAATCCTGTGGGCCCCAACCCCAGCTCCAGGGGCCCAACTCCTCGGGGCCCCAACACCAGCTCCAGGGGCCCAAACCCTGAGCGCCCGAACCATAGCTCCAGTGGTCTATCCCCTGGGGCCCCAACCCCAGCTCCAGGGGCCCAACCCCTGAGCGCCCAAACCATAGCTGCAGAGGCCTAACCCCCGAGGGCTCCAACCCTAGCTCCAGGGGCCCAACCCCTGGGGCCCTCCACCCCAGCTCCAGGGGCCCAACCGCTGATAGCCCGAACTATAGCTCCAGGGGCCCAACCCCTGTGCGCCCGAAACATAGCTACAGGGGCCTAACCCCTGGGTCCCCAACACCAGCTCCAGGGGCAAAACCCCTTGGGGACCCAACACAAGCTCCAGGGGCCCAACCCCTGAGCGCCCGAACCAAAGCTCCAGGGGCCTAACCTCTGGAGGCCCCAATCCCAGCTCCAGGAGCCCAAACCCTGGGGGCCCCAAAACCAGCTCCAGGGGCTCAGTCCCTGAGTGCCCAAACCATAGCTCCAGGGGCCTAACCCCCGGGGGCCCGAACCCCAGCTCCAGGGGCCCAACCCCTGAGCGCCCGAACCATAGCTCCAGAGGCCTAACCCCTGGGGGCGCCAACCACTGCTCCAGGGGCACAACCCCTAGGGGCCCCAACACCTGCTCCGGGATCCCAACCCCTGGGGGCCCCAGAACCAGATCCAGGGGCCCAATCCCTGAGCGCCAGAACCATAGCTCCACGGGCCTAATCCCTGAGGGCCCCAACACCAGCTCCAGGGGCCCAATCCCTGAGAGCCCCAACAATAGCTCCAGTGGCCCAACCCCAGAGTGCCCAAACCATAGCTCTAGGGGCCTATTCCCTGGGGGCCCGCACGCCAGCTCCAAGGGCCGAACCCCTGAGCGCCCGAACCATAGCGCAAGGGGCTTAACCCCTGGGGCACCAACACCAGCTCCAGGGGCCCAACCCCTGGGACTCCCAACACAAGCTTCAGTTGCCCAACCCCTGAGCGCCCGAAACATAGCTCCAGGGGCCTAACCCCTGGGGGACCCAACACCAGCTCCAAGGGCCCAACCCCTGAGCGCCCGAACCATAGCTTCAGGGGCCTAATCCCCGGGGGCCCCAACCCTAGCTCTAGGGGCCCAAAACCTGGGGGCCCCACCACCAGCTCCAGGGGCCCAAACCATGAGCGCCCGAACCATAGCTCCAGGGGTCTAACCCCTGGGGCCCCAACACTAGCTGCAGGGGCCCAGCCCCTGGGGCCCCAACACCAACTCCAGGGACCCAACCCCTGAGCGCCCGAACCATAGCTCCATGGACCTAACCCCTGGAGGCCCCAACCCCAGCTCCAGGGGCCCAACCCCTGGGGGCCCCAACACCAGCTCCAAGAGCCCAATCCCTGGGAGCCCCAACACCAGCTCCACGGGCCCAAACCCAGAGCGCCTGAACCATAGTTCCAGGGGCCCAACCCCCGAGGGCCCCAACCCCAGCTCCAGGGGCCCAACCCTTGAGCGCCCAAACCATAGCTCCAGGGGCCTAACCCCCGGGGGCCCCAACACCAGCTCCAGGGGCCCAACCCCTGAGCGCCCGAACCATAGCTCCAGAGGCCTAACCCCTGGGGGCCCCAACACCAGCTCCAGGGGCCCAACCCCTGGGGCCCTCCACCCCAGCTCCAGGGGCCCAACCGCTGAGCACCCGAACTATAGCTCCAGGGGCCCAACCCCTGTGCACCCGAACCATAGCTCCAGGGGCCTAACCCCTGGTAACCCAACACCAGCTCCAGGGGCAGAACCCCTTGGGGACCCAACACAAGCTCCAGGGGCCCAACCCCTGAGCGCCAGAACCAAAGCTCCAGGGGCCTAACCCCTGGAGGCCCCAATCCCAGCTCCAGGGGACCAGCCAATGGGGGCCCCAAAAAAAGCTCCAGTGGCTCAATCCCTTAGCGCCCGAACCATAGCTCCAGGGGCCTAACCCCCGCGGGCACGAACCCCAGCTCCAGGGGCCCAACCCCTGGGGGTCCAAACACCAGCTACAGGGGCCCAACCCCTGAGCGCCCGAACCATAGCTCCAGGGGCCTAACCCCCGGGGGCACCAACCACAGCTCCAGGGGTCCAACCCCTGCGGGTCCCAACACCTGCTCCAGGAGCCCAACCCCTGGGGGCCCCAAAACCAGCTCCAGGGGCCCAATCCCTGAGCGCCAGAACCATAGCTCCAGGGGCCTAATCCCTGAGGGCCCCAACACCAGCTCCAGGGGCCCAACCCCTGGGAGCCCCAACACCAGCTCCAGGGGCCCAAACCCTGAGCGAGCGAACCATAGCTACAGGGGTCTAACCCCTGGGGCCCCAACCCCAGCTCCAGGGGCCCAACCCCTGGGGCCCTCGACCCCAGTTCCAGGGGCCCAACCCCTGAGCGCCCGAACCATAGCTGCAGAGGCCTGACCCCCGAGGGCCCCAACCCCAGCTCCAGGGGCCCAAACCCTGGGGGCTCCAACACCAGCTTTAGGGGCCCAATCCCTGGGGGCCCCAACACCAGCTCCAGGAGCCCAACCCCTGGGGGCCCCAACACAAGTTCCAGGGGCCGAACCCCGGAGCGCCCTAACCATAGCTCCAGGGGCCCAACCCCTGAGGGCCCCAACACCAGCTCCAGGGGCCCAACCCCTGAGCGCCCAAACCATAGCTCCAGGTGCCTAACCCCCGGGGGCCCCAACCCCAGCTCCAGGGTCCGAACCCCTTTTGGCCCCAACACCAGCTCCAGGGGCCCAACCCCTGAGCGCCCGAACCAAAGCTCCAGAGGCCTAACCCCTGGGGGCCCCAACCACAGCTCCAGGGGCCCAACCCTGCGGGCACCACCTGCTCCAGGAGCCCAACCCCTGGGGGCCCCAACACTAGCCCCAGGAGCCCAACCCCAGAGCGCCCGAAACATAGCTCCAGGGGCCCAATCCCTGGGGGCCCCAACACTAGCTCCAGGGGCCCAACCACTTGGGCCCTCCACCCCAGCTCCAGGGGCCCAACCGCTGAGCGCCCGAACTATAGCTCCAGGGGCCCAACCCCTGTGCGCCCGAACCATAGCTCCAGGGGCCTAACCCCTGGGTCCCCAACACCAGCTCCAGGGGCAAAACCCCTTGGGGACCCAACACAATCTCCAGGGGCCCAAACCCTGAGCGCCCGAACCAAAGCTCCAGGGGCCTAACCCCTGGAGGCCCCAGTCCCAGCTCCAGGGGCCCAACCCCTGGGGGCCCTAAAACCAGCTCCAGGGGCTCAATCCCTGAGCGCCCGAACCATAGCTCCAGGGGCCTAACCCCCGGGGGCACGAACCGCAGCTCCAGGGGCCCAAGCCCTGGGGGTCCAAACACCAGCTACAGGGGCCCAACCCCTGAGCGCCCGAACCATAGCTCCAGGGGCCTAACCCTCGGGGGCCCCAACCACAGCTCCAGGGGCCCAACCCCAGGGGGCCCCAACACCTGCTCCAGGAGCCCAACCCCTGGGGGCCCCAAAACCAGCTGCAGGGGCCCAATCCCTGAGCGCCAGAACCATAGCTCCAGGGGCCTAATCCCTGAGGGCCCCAACACCAGCTCCAGGGGCCCAACCCCTGAGCGAACGAACCATAGCCCCAGGGGCCTAACCCCCGGGGGCCCAAACCCCAGCTCCAGGAGCCCAACCCCTGGATGCCCCAACACCAGCTCCAGAGGTCCAACCCCTGAGCGCCCGAACCATAGCTCCAGGGGTCTAACCCCCGGGGGCCCCAACCCCAGCTACAGGGGCCCAACCCCTGGGGACCCCAACACCAGCTCCAAGAGCCCAACCCCGTGGGAGCCCCAACACCAGCTCCAGGGGCCCAACCCCAGAGAGCCCGAACCATAGTTCCAGGGGCCCAACCCCTGGGGGCCCCAACACCAGCTCCAGGGGCCAAACCCCTGAGCGCCCGAACCATAGCTCCAGGGGCCTAACCCCTGGGGGCCCCAACCCCAGCTCCAGGGGCGTAAACCCCGGGGCCCCAACCCCAGCTCCAGGGGCCCAAACCCTGGGGCCCTCGACCCCAGCTCCAGGGGCCCAACCCCTGAGCGTCCGAACCATAGCTCCAGGGGCCTAACCCCTGGGGCCCCCAACCACAGCTCCAGGGGCGTAACCCACGGGGCCCCAACCCCACCTCCAGAGGCCCAACCCCTGGGGCCCTCGACCCCAGTTCCAGGGGCCCAACCCCTGAGCGCCCGAACCATAGCTGCAGAGGCCTAACCCCCGAGGGCCCCAACCGCAGCTCCAGGGGCCCAACCCCTGAGCGCCCAAACCATAGCTCCAAGGGACTAACCCCCGGGGGCCCCAACACCAGCTCCAGGGGCCCAACCCCTGGGGGCACCACCAGCTCCAGGGACCCAACCCCTGGGGGCCCCAACACTAGCTCCAGGGGCCCAACCCCAGAGCGCCCGAAACATAGCTCCAGGGGCCCAATCCCTGGGGGCCCCAACGCTAGCTCCAGGTGCCCAACCCCTGGGGCCCTCCACCCCAGCTCCAGGGGCCCAACCGCTGAGCGCCCGAACTATAGCTCCAGGGGCCCAACCCCTGTGCGCCCGAACAATAGCTCCAGGGGCCTAACCCCTGGGTCCCCAACACCAGCTCCAGGGGCAAAACCCCTTGGGGACCCAACACAAGCTCCAGGGGCCCAACCCCTGAGCGCCCGAACCAAAGCTCCAGGGGCCTAACCACTGGAGGCCCCAATCCCAGCTCCAGGGGCCCAACCCCTGGGGGCCCCAAAACCAGCTCCAGGGGCTCAATCCCTGAGCGCCCGAAACATAGCTCCAGGGGCCTAACCCCCGGGGGCCCGAACCCCAGCTCCAGGGGCCCAACCCCTGGGGGTCCAAACACCAGCTACAGGGGCCCAACCCCTGAGCGTCCGAACCATAGCTCCAGGGGCCTAACCCCCGGGGGCCCCAACCACAGCTCCAGGTGCCCAACCCCTGGGGCCCAAACACCTGCTCCAGGAGCCCAACCCCTGGGGGCCCCAAAACCACCTCCAGGGGCCCAGTCCCTGAGCGCCAGAACCATAGCTCCAGGGGCCTAATCCCTGAGGGCCCCAACACCAGCTCCAGGGGCCCAACCCCAGAGTGCCCAAACCATAGCTCTAGGGGCCTATTCCCTGGGGGCCTGCACGCCAGCTCCAAGGGCCCAACCCCTGAGCGCCCGAACTATAGCGCAAGGGGCTTAACCCCTGTGGCCCCAACACCAGCTCCAGGGGCCCAACCCCTGGGACTCCAACACCAGCTACGGCACCCAGAGCTCCCGAACCATAGCTCCATGCGGGGAAATGCTCTGTGCACTACCCTATGTGGCCACACGGTGTCAATCTTGCTCTATGCAGGAAATGCTCTGGGCATTACCCTGCATGGCCACACAGTGTTACTGTTGCTCCATGCGTGAAATGTCTGGGCCTTACTGTGATGGAGTCGGGACTGTCTGTGTGGGGGATGGGAGAGCAAGGGGTGACATTAGGTCTGGGGCCCCAACACCAGCTCCAGCGGCCCAACCCCTGAGCGCCCGAACCATAGCTCCAGGGGCCTAACCCCTGGGGGCCCCAACACCAGCTCCAGGGGCCCAACCCCTGAGCGCCCGAACCATAGCTCCAGGGGCCTAACCCCTGGGAGCCCCAAAACCAGCTCCAAGGGCCCAACCCCTGAGCGCCCGAACCATAGCTTCAGGGGCCTAACCCCCGGGGGCCCCAACCCTAGCTCCAGGGGCCCAACCCCTGGGGGCCCCACCACCAGCTCCAGGGGCCCAAACCCTGAGCGCCCGAACCATAGCTGCAGAGGCCTAACCCCCGAGGGCCCCAACCCCAGCTCCAGGGGCCCAACCCTAGAGCGCCCAAACCATAGCTCCAGGGGCCTAACCCCCGGGGGCCCCAACACCAGCTCCAGGGGCCCAACCCCTGTGCGCCCGAACCATAGCTCCAGGGGCCTGACCCCTGGTAACCCAACACCAGCTCCAGGGGCAGAACCCCTTGGGGACCCAACACAAGCTCAAGGGGCCCAACCCCTGAGCGCCAGAACCAAAGCTCCAGGGGCCTAACCCCTGGAGGCCCCAATCCCAGCTCCAGGGGACCAACCCCTGGGGGCCCCAAAAAAAGCTCCAGTGGCTCAATCCCTTAGCGCCCGAACCATAGCTCCAGGGGCCTAACCCCCGCGGGCCCGAACCCCAGCTCCAGGGGCCCAACCCCTGGGGGTCCAAACACCAGCTACAGGGGCCCAACCCCTGAGCGCCCGAACCATAGCTCCAGGGGCCTAACCCCCGGGGGCACCAACCACAGCTCCAGGGGTCGAACCCCTGCGGGTCCCAACACCTGCTCCAGGAGCCCAACCCCTGGGGGTCCCAAAACCAGCTCCAGGGGCCCAATCCCTGAGCGCCAGAACCATAGCTCCAGGGGCCTAATCCCTGAGGGTCCCAACACCAGCTCCAGGGGCCCAACCCCTGGGAGCCCCAACACCAGCTCCAGGGGCCCAAACCCTGAGCGAGCGAACCATAGCTCCAGGGGTCTAACCCCTGGGGCCCCAACCCCAGCTCCAGGGGCCCAACCCCTGGGGCCCTCGACCCCAGTTCCAGGGGCCCAACCCCTGAGCGCCCGAACCATAGCTGCAGAGGCCTGACCCCCGAGGGCCCCAACCCCAGCTCCAGGGGCCCAAACCCTGGGGGCCCCAACACCAGCTTCAGGGGCCCAATCCCTGGGGGCCCCAACACCAGCTCCAGGAGCCCAACCCCTGGGGGCCCCAACACAAGTTCCAGGGGCCGAACCCCGGAGCGCCCTAACCATAGCTCCAGGGGCCCAACCCCTGAGGGCCCCAACACCAGCTCCAGGGGCCCAACCCCTGAGCGCCCAAACCATAGCTCCAGGTGCCTAACCCCCGGGGGCCCCAACCCCAGCTCCAGGGTGCGAACCCCTTTTGGCCCCAACACCAGCTCCAGGGGCCCAACCCCTGAGCGCCCGAACCAAAGCTCCAGAGGCCTAACCCCTGGGGGCCCCAACCACAGCTCCAGGGGCCCAACCCCTGCGGGCACCACCTGCTCCAGGAGCCCAACCCCTGGGGGCCCCAACACTAGCCCCAGGAGCCCAACCCCAGAGCGCCCGAAACATAGCTCCAGGGGCCCAATCCCTGGGGGCCCCAACCCCAGCTCCAGGGTCCGAACCCCTTTTGGCCCCAACACCAGCTCCAGGGGCCCAACCCCTGAGCGCCCGAACCATAGCTCCAGGGGCCTAACCCCTGGGTCCCCAACACCAGCTCCACTTGCAAAACCCCTTGGGGACCCAACACAAGCTCCAGGGGCCCAACCCCTGAGCGCCCGAAACAGCTCCAGTGGCCTAACCCCCGGGGGCCCGAACCCCAGCTCCAGGGGCCCAACCCCTGGGGGTCCAAACACCAGCTATAGGGGCCCAACCCCTGAGCGCCCGAACCATAGCTCCAGGGGCCTAACCCCCGGGGGCCCCAACCACAGTTCCAGGGGCCCAACCCCTGGGGGCCCCAACACCTGCTCCAGGAACCCAACCCCTGGGGGCCCCAAAACCAGCTCCAGGGGACCAATCCCTGAGCGCCAGAACCATAGTTCAAGGGGCCTAATCCCTGAGGTCCCCAACACCAGCTCCAGGGGCCCAACCCCTGAGTGAACGAACCATAGCTCCAGGGGCCTAACCCCTGTGGGCCCCAACCCCAGCTCCAGGGGCCCAACCCCTGGATGCCCCAACACCAGCTCCAGGGGTCCAACCCCTGAGCTCCCGAACCATAGCTCCAGGGGTCCAACCCCTGAGTGCCTGAACCATAGCTCCACGGGCCTAAAACCTGGGTCCCCAACACCAGCTCCAGGGGACCAACCCCAGAGCACCCGAACCACAGCTCCAGGGGCCTAACCCCTGGGGGCCCCAACACCAGCTCCAAGGGCCCAACCCCTGAGCGCCCGAACCATAGCTTCAGGGGCCTAACCCCCGGGGGCCCCAACCCTAGCTCCAGGGGCCCAACCCCTGGGGGCCCAACCACCAGCTCCAGGGGCCCAAACCCTGAGCGCCCGAACCATAGCTCCAGGGGTCTAACCCCTGGGGCCCCAACACTAGCTGCAGGGGCCGAGCCCCTGGGGCCCCAACACCAACTCCAGGGACCCAACCCCTGAGCGCCCGAACCATAGCTCCATGGACCTAACCCCTGGTGGCCCCAACCCCAGCTCCAGGGGCCCAACCCCTGGGGGCCCCAACACCAGCTCCAAGAGCCCAATCCCTGGGAGCCCCAACACCAGCTCCAGGGGCCCAACCCCAGAGCGCCTGAACCATAGTTCCAGGGGCCCAACCCCTGGGGGCAACAACACCAGCTCCAGGGGCCAAACCCCTGAGCGCCCGAACCATAGCTCCAGGGGCCTGACCCCTGGAGGCCCCAACCCCAGCTCCAGGGGCGTAACCCACGGGGCTCCAACCCCAGCTCCAGGGGCCTAACTCCTGGGGGCCCCAATCCCAGCTCCAGGGGCCGAACACCTGTGGGCCCCAACACCAGCTCCAGGGGCCCAAACCCTGAGCGCCCGAACCATAGCTCCAGAGGCCTAACCCCTGGGGGCCCCAACCACAGCTCCAGGGGCCCAACCCCTGCGGGCACCACCAGCTCCAGGGACCCAACCCCTGGGGGCCCCAACACTAGCTCCAGGGGCCCAACCCCAGAGCGCCCGAACCATAGCTCCAGGGGTCTAACCCCTGGGGCCCCAACACTAGCTCCAGGGGCCCAGCCCCTGGGGCCCCAACACCAACTCCGGGGACCCAACCCCTGAGCGCCCGAACCATAGCTCCATGGACCTAACCCCTGGTGGCCCCAACCCCAGCTCCAGGGGCCCAACCCCTGGGGGCAACAACACCAGCTCCAAGAGCCCAATCCCTGGGAGCCGCAACACCAGCTCCAGGGGCCCAACCCCAGAGCGCCTGAACCATAGTTCCAGGGTCCCAACCCCTGGGGGCCCCAACCCCAGCTCCAGGGGCGTAACCCACGGGGCCCCAACCCCAGCTCCAGGGGCCCAACCCCTGGGGCCCTCGACCCCAGTTCCAGGGGCCCAACCCCTGAGCGCCCGAACCATAGCTGCAGAGGCCTAACCCTCGAGGGCCCCAACCCCAGCTCCAGGGGCCCAACCCCTGGGGGCCCCAACACCAGCTTCAGAGGTCCAACCCCTGGGGGCCCCAACACCAGCTCCAGGAGCCCAACCCCTGGGGGCCCCAACACAAGTTCCAGGGGCCGAACCCCGGAGCGCCCTAACCATAGCTCCAGGGGCCCAACCCCTGGGGGCTCCAACACCAGCTCCAGGGGCCCAATCCCTGAGCGCCCAAACCATAGCTCCAGGGGCCTAACCCCTGGGGGCCCCAACGCCAGCTCCAGGGTCGGAACCCCTGTGGGCCCCAACACCAGCTCCAGGGGCCCAACCCCTGAGCGCCCGAACCATAGCTCCAGAGGCCTTACCCCTGGGGGCCCCAACCACAGCTCCAGGGGCCCAACCCCTGCGAGCACCACCAGGTCCAGGAGCCCAAACCCTGGGGGCCCCAACACTAGCTCCAGGAGCCCAACCCCAGAGCGCCCGAAACATAGCTCCAGGGGCCCAATCCCTGGGGGCCCCAACACTAGCTCCAGGGGCCCAACCCCTGGGGCCCTCCACCCCAGCTCCAGGGGCCCAACCGCTGAGCGCCCGAACTATAGCTCCAGGGGCCCAACCCCTGTGCGCCCGAACCATAGCTCCAGGGGCCTAACCCCTGGGTCCCCAACACCAGCTCCAGGGGCAAAACCCCTTGGGGACCCAAACCAAGCTCCAGGGGCCCAACCCCTGAGCGCCCGAACCAAAGCTCCAGGGGCCTAACCCCTGGAGGCCCCAATCCCAGCTCCAGGGGCCCAACCCCTGGGGGCCCCAAAACCAGCTCCAGGGGCTCAATCCCTGAGCGCCCGAACCATAGCTCCAGGGGCCTAATCCCTGAGGGCCCCAACACCAGCTCCAGGGGCCCAACCCCTGAGCGAACGAACCATAGCTCCAGGGGCCTAACCCCCGGGGGCCCCAACCCCAGCTCCAGGGGCCCAACCCCTGGATGCCCCAACACCAGCTCCAGGGGTCCAACCCCTGATCGCCCGAACCATAGCTCCAGGGGTCTAACCCCCGAGGGCCCCAACCCCAGCTACAGGGGCCCAAACCCTGGGGACCCCAACACCAGCTCCAAGAGCCCAACCCCTGGGAGCCCCAACACCAGCTCCAGGGGCCCAACCCCAGAGAGCCCGAACCATAGTTCCAGGGGCCCAACCCCTGGGGGCCCAAACACCAGCTCCAGGGGCCAAACCCCTGAGCGCCCGAACCATAGCTCCAGGGGCGTAACCCCTGGGGGCCCCAACCCCAGCTCCAGGGGCGTAACCCCCGGGGCCCCAACCCCAGCTCCAGGGGCCCAACCCCTGGGGCCCTCGACCCCAGCTCCAGGGGCCCAACCCCTGAGCGCCTGAACCATAGCTCCAGGGGCCTAACCCCTGGGGCCCCTCACCAGCTCCAGGGGCCCAACCCCTTGGGGCCCCAACACCAGCTCCAGGGGCCCAACCCATGAGCGCCCGAACCATAGCTCTAGGGGCCTAACTCCTGGCGTCCCAAACACCACCTCCAGGGGCCCAATCCCTGGGGGCCCCAACACCAGCTCCAGGGGCCCAACCCCACAGCGACCGAACCATAGCTCCAGGGGCCTAAACCCTGGGGGCCCCAACCACAGCTCCAGGGGCCCAACCCCTGCGAGCCCCAACACAGTCTCCAGGAACTCAAAACCTGGGGGGCCCAACACCAGCTCCAGGGGCCCCACCCCTGGGGCCCTCGACCCTTGCTCCAGGGAACCAACCCCTGAGCGCCCGAACCATAGCTCCAGGTGTCCAACCCCTGAGTGCCTGAACCATAGCTCCACGCGCCTAAAACCTGGGTACCCAACACCAGCTCCAGGGGCCCAACCCCAGAGCGCCCGAAACGTAGCTCCAGGGGCCCAATCCCTGGGGGCCCCAACACCAGCTCCAGGGGCCCAAAACCTGGGGTCCTTCACCCCAGCTCCAGGGGCCCAACCCCTGAGCGAACGAACCATAGCTCCAGGGGCCCAACCCCTGAGCGCCTGAACCATAGCTCCAGGGGCCTAACCCCTGGGTCCCCAACACCAGCTACAGGGGCCCAACCCCTTGGGGCCCCAACACCAGCTCCAGGGGCCCAACCCATGAGCGGCCGAACCAAAGATCCAGGGGCCTAACCCCTGGAGGCCCAAACCCCAGCTCCATGGTCCCAACCACTGGAGGCCCCAAAACTAGCTCCAGGGGCCCAATCCCTGAGCCCCCGAACCATAGCTGCAGGGGCCTAACCCCCCAGGGCCCCAACCCCAGCTCCAGGGGCCCAACCCCTGGGGGCCCCAACACCAGTTTCAGGGGCCCAACCCCTGAGTGCCCGAACCATAGCTCCAGGGGCCTAACCCCCGAGGGCCCCAACCACAGCTCCAGGGGCCGAACCCCTGGGGGCCCCAACACCAGCTCCAGGAGCCCAACCCCTGGGGGTCCCAACACAAGTTCCAGGTCCCCAACACCGGAGCGCCCTAACCATAGCTCCAGGGGCCCAACCCCTGGACGCCCCAACACCAGCTCCAGGAGCCCAACCCCTGGGAGCCCCAACACCAGCTCCAGGGGCCCAACCCCAGAGTGCCGAAACCATAGCTCTAGGGGCCTATTCCCTAGGGGCCCGCACGCCAGCTCCAAGGGCCCAACCCCTGAGCGCCCGAACCATAGCGCCAGGGGCTTAACCCCTGGGGCCCCAACACCAGCTCCAGGGGCCCAACTCCTGGGAGTCCCAACACCAGCTACAGGGGCCCAACCCCAGAGCTCCCGAACCATAGCTCCATGCGGAGAAATGCTCTGTGCACTACCCTATGTGGCCACACGGTGTCACTCTTGCTCCATTCAGGAAATGCTCTGGGCATACCCTGCATGGCCACACAGTGTTACTGTTGCTCCATGCGTGAAATGTCTGGGCATTACCGTGATGGAGTCGGGACTGTCTGTGTGGGGGATGGGATAGCAAGGGGTGACATTAGGTCAGGAGCCCCAACACCAGCTCCAGCGGCCCAACCCCTGAGCGCCCGAACCATAGCTCCAGGGGCCTAACCCCTGGGGGCCCCAACACCGCTCCAAGGGCCCAACCCCTGAGCGCCCGCACCATAGCTTCAGGGGCCTAAACCCCGGGGGCCCCAACCCTAGCTCCAGGGGCCCAGCCCCTGGGGCCCCAACACCAACTCCGGGGACCCAACCCCTGAGCGCCCGAACCATAGCTCCATGTACCTAACCCCTGGTGGCCCCAACCCCAGCTCCAGGGGCCGAACCCCTGGGGGCAACAACAGCAGCTCCAAGAGCCCATTCCCTGGGAGCCGCAACACCAGCTCCAGGGGCCCAACCCCAGAGCGCCTGAACCATAGTTCCAGGGTCCCAACCCCTGGGGGCCCCAACACCAGCTCCAGGGGCCAAACCCCTGAGCGCCCGAACCATAGCTCCAGGGGCCTAACCCCTGGGGGCCCCAACCCCAGCTCCAGGGGCGTAACCCACGGGGCCCCAACCCCAGCTCCAGGGGCCCAACCCCTGGGGCCCTCGACCCCAGTTCCAGGGGCCCAACCCCTGAGCGCCCGAACCATAGCTGCAGATGCCTAACCCTCGAGGGCCCCAACCCCAGCTCCAGGGGCCCAACCCCTGGGGGCCCCAACACCAGCTTCAGAGGCCCAACCCCTGGGGGCCCCAACACCAGCTCCAGGAGCCCAACCCCTGGGGGCCCCAACACAAGTTCCAGGGGCCGAACCCCGGAGCGCCCTAACCATAGCTCCAGGAGCCCAACCCCTGGGGGCTCCAACACCAGCTCCAGGGGCCCAATATCTGAGCGCCCAAACCATAGCTCCAGGGGCCTAACCCCTGGGGGCCCCAACGCCAGCTCCAGGGTCCGAACCCCTGTGGGCCCCAACACCAGCTCCAGGGGCCCAAACCCTGAGCGCCCGAACCATAGCTCCAGAGGCCTTACCCCTGGGGGCCCCAACCACAGCTCCAGGGGCCCAACCCCTGCGGGCACCACCAGGTCCAGGAGCCCAAACCCTGGGGGCCCCAACACTAGCTCCAGGAGCCCAACCCCAGAGCGCCCGAAACATAGCTCCAGGGGCCCAATCCCTGGGGGCCCCAACACTAGCTCCAGGGGCCCAACCCCTGGGGCCCTCCACCCCAGCTCCAGGGGCCCAACCGCTGAGCGCCCGAACTATAGCTCCAGGGGCCCAACCCCTGTGCGCCCGAACCATAGCTCCAGGGGCCTAACCCCTGGGTCCCCAACACCAGCTCCAGGGGCAAAACCCCTTGGGGACCCAAACCAAGCTCCAGAGGCCCAACCCCTGAGCGCCCGAACCAAAGCTCCAGGGGCCTAACCCCTGGAGGCCCCAATCCCAGCTCCAGGGGCCCAACCCCTGGGGGCCCCAAAACCAGCTCCAGGGGCTCAATCCCTGAGCGCCCAAACCATAGCTCCAGGGGACTAACCCCCGGGGGCCCGAACCCCAGCTCCAGGGGCCCAACCCCTGGGGGTCCAAACACCAGCTACAGGGGCCCAACCCTGAGCGCCCGAACCATAGCTCCAGGGGCCTAACCCCTGGAGGCCCCAACACCAGCTCTAGGGGCCCAACCCCAGAGTGCCCAAACCATAGCTCTAGGGGCCTATTCCCTGGGCGCCCGTACGCCAGCTCCAAGGGCCTAACCCCTGAGCGCCCGAACAATACCTCCAGGGGCCTAACCCCTGGAGGCCCCAACACCAGCTCCTGGAGCCCAACCCCTGGAAGCCCAAACACCAGCTCCAGGGGCCCAACCCCAGAGTGCCCAAACCATAGCTCTAGGGGCCTATTCCCTGGGGGCCCGTACGCCAGCTCCAAGGGCCCAACCCCTGAGCGCCAGAACCATAGCGCCAGGGGCTTAACCCCTGGGGCCCCAACACCAGCTTCAGGGGCCCAACCCCTGGGAGTCCCAACACCAGCTACAGGGGCCCAACCCCAGAGCTCCCGAACCATAGCTCCATACGGGGAAATGCTCTGTGCACTACCCTATGTGGCCACACGGTGTCACTCTTGCTCCATGCAGGAAATGCTCTGGGCATTACCCTGCATGGCCACACAGTATTACTGTTGCTCCATGCGTGAAATGTCTGGGCATTACTGTGATGGAGTCGGGACTGTCTGTGTGGGGGATGGGAGAGCAAGGGGTGACATTAGGTCAGGGGCCCCAACACCAGCTCCAGCGGCCCAACCCCTGAGCGCCCGAACCATAGCTCCAGGGGCCTAACCCCTGGGGGCCCCAACACCAGCTCCAAGGGCCCAACCCCTGAGCGCCCGAACCATAGCTTCAGGGGCCTAACCCCCGGGGGCCCCAACCCTAGCCCAAGGGGCCTAACCCCTGGGGGCCCCAACACCGCTCCAAGGGCCCAACCCCTGAGCGCCCGCACCATAGCTTCAGGGGCCTAAATCCCGGGGGCCCCAACCCTAGCTCCAGGGGCCCAGCCCCTGGGGCCCCAACACCAACTCCGAGGACCCAACCCCTGAGCGCCCGAACCATAGCTCCATGTACCTAACCCCTGGTGGCCCCAACCCCAGCTCCAGCGGCCGAACCCCTGGGGGCAACAACAGCAGCTCCAAGAGCCCATTCCCTGGGAGCCGCAACACCAGCTCCAGGGGCCCAACCCCAGAGCGCCTGAACCATAGTTCCAGGGTCCCAACCCCTGGGGGCCCCAACACCAGCTCCAGGGGCCAAACCCCTGAGCGCCCGAACCATAGCTCCAGGGGCCTAACCCCTGGGGGCCCCAACCCCAGCTCCAGGGGCGTAACCCACGGGGCCCCAACCCCAGCTCCAGGGGCCCAACCCCTGGGGCCCTCGACCCCAGTTCCAGGGGCCCAACCCCTGAGCGCCCGAACCATAGCTGCAGATGCCTAACCCTCGAGGGCCCCAACCCCAGCTCCAGGGGCCCAACCCCTGGGGGCCCCAACACCAGCTTCAGAGGCCCAACCCCTGGGGGCCCCAACACCAGCTCCAGGAGCCCAACCCCTGGGGGCCCCAACACAAGTTCCAGGGGCCGAACCCCGGAGCGCCCTAACCATAGCTCCAGGAGCCCAACCCCTGGGGGCTCCAACACCAGCTCCAGGGGCCCAATCCCTGAGCGCCCAAACCATAGCTCCAGGGGCCTAACCCCTGGGGGCCCCAACGCCAGCTCCAGGGTCCGAACCCCTGTGGGCCCCAACACCAGCTCCAGGGGCCCAAACCCTGAGCGCCCGAACCATAGCTCCAGAGGCCTTACCCCTGGGGGCCCCAACCACAGCTCCAGGGGCCCAACCCCTGCGGGCACCACCAGGTCCAGGAGCCCAAACCCTGGGGGCCCCAACACTAGCTCCAGGAGCCCAACAGCAGAGCGCCCGAAACATAGCTCCAGGGGCCCTATCCCTGGGGGCCCCAACACTAGCTCCAGGGGCCCAACCCCTGGGGCCCTCCACCCCAGCTCCAGGGGCCCAACCGCTGAGCGCCCGAACTATATCTCCAGGGGCCCAACCCCTGTGCGCCCGAACCATAGCTCCAGGGGCCTAACCCCTGGGTCCCCAACACCAGCTCCAGGGGCAAAACCCCTTGGGGACCCAAACCAAGCTCCAGAGGCCCAACCCCTGAGCGCCCGAACCAAAGCTCCAGGGGCCTAACCCCTGGAGGCCCCAATCCCAGCTCCAGGGGCCCAACCCCTGGGGGCCCCAAAACCAGCTCCAGGGGCTCAATCCCTGAGCGCCCAAACCATAGCTCCAGGGGACTAGCCCCCGGGGGCCCGAACCCCAGCTCCAGGGGCCCAGCCCCTGGGGGTCCAAACACCAGCTACAGGGGCCCAACCCCTGAGCGCCCGAACCATAGCTCCAGGGGCCTAACCCCTGGAGGCCCCAACACCAGCTCTAGGGGCCCAACCCCAGAGTGCCCAAACCATAGCTCTAGGGGCCTATTCCCTGGGCGCCCGTACGCCAGCTCCAAGGGCCTAACCCCTGAGCGCCCGAACAATACCTCCAGGGGCCTAACCCCTGGAGGCCCCAACACCAGCTCCTGGAGCCCAACCCCTGGAAGCCCAAACACCAGCTCCAGGGGCCCAACCCCAGAGTGCCCAAACCATAGCTCTAGGGGCCTATTCCCTGGGGGCCCGTACGCCAGCTCCAAGGGCCCAACCCCTGAGCGCCAGAACCATAGCGCCAGGGGCTTAACCCCTGGGGCCCCAACACCAGCTTCAGGGGCCCAACCCCTGGGAGTCCCAACACCAGCTACAGGGGCCCAACCCCAGAGCTCCCGAACCATAGCTCCATACGGGGAAATGCTCTGTGCACTACCCTATGTGGCCACACGGTGTCACTCTTGCTCCATGCAGGAAATGCTCTGGGCATTACCCTGCATGGCCACACAGTATTACTGTTGCTCCATGCGTGAAATGTCTGGGCATTACTGTGATGGAGTCGGGACTGTCTGTGTGGGGGATGGGAGAGCAAGGGGTGACATTAGGTCAGGGGCCCCAACACCAGCTCCAGCGGCCCAACCCCTGAGCGCCCGAACCATAGCTCCAGGGGCCTAACCCCTGGGGGCCCCAACACCAGCTCCAAGGGCCCAACCCCTGAGCGCCCGAACCATAGCTTCAGGGGCCTAACCCCCGGGGGCCCCAACCCTAGCCCAAGGGGCCCAACCCCTGGGGGCCCCACCACCAGCTCCAGGGGCCCAAACCCTGAGCGCCCGAACCATAGCTCCAGGGATCTAACCCCTGGGGCCCCAACACTAGCTGCAGGGGCCCAGCCCCTGGGGCCCCAACACCAACTCCAGGGACCCAACCCCTGAGCGCCCGAACCATAGCTCCATGGACCTAACCCCTGGTGGCCCCAACCCCAGCTCCAGGGGCCCAATCCCTGGGGGCCCCAACACCAGCTCCAAGAGCCCAATCCCTGGGAGCCCCAACACCAGCTCCAGGGGCCCAACCCAAGAGCGCCTGAACCATAGTTCCATGGACCTAACCCCTGGTGGCCCCAACCCCAGCTCCAGGGGCCCAACCCCTGGGGGCCCCAACACCAGCTCCAGGGGCCCAACCCCAGAGCGCCTGAACCATAGTTCCAGGGGCCCAACCCCTGGGGGCCCCAACACCAGCTCCAGGGGCCAAACCCCTGAGCGCCCGAACCATAGCTCCAGGGGCCTAACCCCTGGGGGCCCCAACCCCAGCTCCAGGGGCGTAACCCACGGGGCCCCAACCCCAGCTCCAGTTGCCCAACCCCTGGGGCCCTCGACCCCAGTTCCAGGGGCCCAACCCGAGCGCCCGAACCATAGCTGCAGAGGCCTAACCCCCGAGGGCCGCAACCCCAGCTCCAGGGGCCGAACCCCTGGGGGCCCCAACACCAGCTTCAGGGGCCCAACCCCTGGGGGCCCCAACACCAGCTCCAGGAGCCCAAACCCTGGGGGCCCCAACACAAGTTCCAGGGGCCGAACCCCGGAGCGAGCTAACCATAGCTCCAGGCGCCCAACCCCTGTGGGCCCGCTCGCCAGCTCCAAGGGCCCAACAACTGAGCGTCCGAACTATAGCGCCAGGGGCTTAACCCCTGGGGCCCCAAAACCAGCTCCAGGGGCCCAACTCCTGGGAGTCCCAACACCAGCTACAGGGGCCCAACCCCAGAGCTCCCGAACCATACCTCCATGCGGGGAAATGCTCTGTGCACTACCCTATGTGGCCACACGGTGTCACTCTTGCTCCATGCAGGAAATGCTCTGGGCATTACCCTGGATGGCCACACAGTGTTACTGTTGCTCCATGCGTGAAATGTCTGGGCATTACTGTGATGGAGTCGGGACTGTCTGTGTGGGGGTTGGGAGAGCAAGGGGTGACATTAGGTCAGGGGCCCCAACACCAGCTCCAGCGGCCCAACCCCTGAGCGCCCGAACCATAGCTTCAGGGGCCTAACCCCCGGGGGCCCCAACCCTAGCTCCAGGGGCCCAACCCCTGGGGGCCCCACCACCAGCTCCAGAGGCCCAAACCCTGAGCGCCCGAACCATAGCTCCAGGGGTCTAAACCCTGGGGCCCCAACACTAGCTGCAGGGGTCCAGCCCGTGGGGCCCCAACACCAACTCCTGGTTCCCAACCCCTGAGCGCCCGAACCATAGCTCCATGGACCTAACCCCTGGTGGCCCCAACCCCAGCTCCAGGGGCCCAACCCCTGGGGGCCCCAACACCAGCTCCAAGAGCCCAATCCCTGAGCTCCCGAACCATAGCTTCAGGGGCCTAACCCCCGGGGGCCCCAACCCTAGCTCCAGGGGCCCAACCCCTGGGGGCCCCACCACCAGCTCCAGGGGCCCAAACCCTGAGTGCCCGAACCATAGCTCCAGGGGTCTAACCCCTGGGGCCCCAACACTAGCTGCAGGGGCCCAGCCTGTGGGGCCCCAACACCAACTCCAGGGACCCAACCCCTGAGCGCCCGAACCATAGCTCCATGGACCTAACCCCTGGTGGCCCCAACCCCAGCTCCAGGGGCCCAACCCCTGGGGGCCCCAACACCAGCTCCAAGAGCCCAATCCCTGGGAGCCCCAACACCAGCTCCAGGGGCCCAACCCCAGAGCGCCTGAACCATAGTTCCATGGACCTAACCTCTGGTGGCCCCAACCCCAGCTCCAGGGGCCCAACCCCTGGGGGCCCCAACACCAGCTCCAAGAGCCCAATCCCTGGGAGCCCCAAGAGCAGCTCCAGGGTCCCAACCCCAGAGCGCCTGAACCATAGTTTCAGGGGCCCAACCCCTGGGGGCCCCAACACCAGCTCCAGGGGCCAAACCCCTGAGCGCCCGAACCATAGCTCCAGGGGCCTAACCACTGGGGGCCCCAACCCCAGCTCCAGGGGCGTAACCCACGGGGCCCCAACCTCAGCTCCAGGGGCCCAACCCCTGGGGCCCTCGACCCCAGTTCCAGGGGCCCAACCCCTGAGCGCCCGAACCACAGCTGCAGAGGCCTAACCCCCGAGGGCCCCAACCCCAGCTCCAGAGGCCCAACCCCTGAGCGAACGAACCATAGCTCCAGGGGCCTAAACCCCGGGGGCCCCAACCCCAGCTCCAGGGGCCCAACCCCTGGATGCCCCAACACCAGCTCCAGGGGTCCAACCCCTGATCGCCCGAACCATAGCTCCAGGGGTCTAACCCACGGGGGCCCCAACCATAGCTACAGGGGCCCAACCCCAGGGGACCACAACACCACCTCCAAGAGCCCAACCCCTGGAAGCATCAACACCAGCTCCAGGGGCCCAACCCCAGAGAGCCCGAACCATAGTTCCAGGGGCCCAACCCCTGGGGCCCCAAACACCAGCTCTAGGGGCCAAACCCCTGAGCGCCCGAACCATAGCTCCAGGGGCGTAACCCCTGGGGGCCCTAACCCCAGCTCCAGGGGCGTAACCCCCGGAGCCCCAACCCCAGCTCCAGGGGCCCAACCCCTGGGGCCCTCGACCCCAGCTCCAGGGGCCCAACCCCTGAGCGCCCGAACCATAGCTCCAGGGGCCTAACCCCTGGGGCCCCTCACCAGCTCCAGGGGCCCAACCCCTTGGGGCCCCAACACCAGCTCCAGGGGCCCAACCCATGAGCGCCCGAACCATAGCTCTAGGGGCCTAACTCCTGGGGCCCCAAACCCCACCTCCAGGGGCCCAACCCCTGGGGGCCCCAACACCAGCTCCAGGGGACCAACCCCTGCGAGCCCCAACACAATCTCCAGGAACTCAAAACCTGGGGGCCCCAACACCAGCTCCAGGGGCCCCACCCCTGGGGCCCTCGACCCTAGCTCCAGGGAACCAACCCCTGAGCGCCCGAACCATAGCTCCAGGTGTCCAACCCCTGAGTGCCTGAACCATAGCTCCACGGGCCTAAAACCTGGGTCCCCAACACCAGCTTCAGGGGCCCAACCCCAGAGCGCCCGAAACGTAGCTCCAGGGGCCCAATCCCTGGGGGCCCCAACACCAGCTCCAGGGGCCCAACCCCTGGGGCCCTCCACCCCAGCTCCAGGGGCCCAACCCCTGAGCGCCCGAACCATAGCTCCAGGGGCCCAACCCCTGAGCGCCTGAACCATAGCTCCAGGGGCCTAACCCCTGGGTGCCCAACACCAGCTCCAGGGGCCCAACCCCTTGGGGCCCCAACACCAGCTCCAGGGGCCCAACCCATGAGCGGCCGAACCAAAGATCCAGGGGCCTAACCCCTGGAGGCCCAAACCCCAGCTCCAGGGTCCCAACCATTGGAGGCCCCAAAACCAGCTCCAGGGGCCCAATCCCTGAGCCCCCGAACCATACCTGCAGGGGCCTAACCCCCGAGGGCTCCAACCCCAGCTCCAGGGGCCCAACCCATGGGGGCCCCAACACCAGTTTCAGGGGCTCAACCCCTGAGTGCCCGAACCATAGCTCCAGGGGCCTAACCCCCGAGGGCCCCAACCACAGCTCCAGGGGCCCAACCCCTGGGGGCCCCAACACCAGATCCAGGAGCCCAACCCCTGGGGGTCCCAACACAAGTTCCAGGGGCCCAACCCCGGTGCGCCCTAACCATAGCTCCAGGGGCCCAACCCCTGGTGGCCGCAACACCAACTCCAGCGGCCCAACCGCTGAGCGCCCGAACAATACCTCCAGGGCCCTAACCCCTGGACGCCCCAACACCAGCACCAGGAGCCCAACCCCTGGGAGCCCCAACACCAGCTCCAGCGGCCCAACTCCTGAGCGCCCGAACCATAGCTCCAGGGGCCTAACCCCTGGGGGCCCCAACACCAGCTCCAAGGGCCCAACCCCTGAGCGCCCGAACCATAGCTCCATGGACCTAACCCCTGGTGGCCCCAACCCCAGCTCCAGAGGCCCAATCCCTGGGGGCCCCAACACCAGCTCCAAGAGCCCAATCCCTGGGAGCCCCAACACCAGCTCCAGAGGCCCAACCCCAGAGCGCCTGAACCATAGTTCCAGGGGCCCAACCCCTGGGGGCCCCAACACCAGCTCCAGGGGCCAAACCCCTGAGCGCCCGAACCATGGCTCCAGGGGCCTAACCCCTGGGGGCCCCAACCCCAGCTCCAGGGGCGTAACCCACGGGGCCCCAACCCCAGCTCCAGGGGCCCAACCCCTGGGGCACTCGACCCCAGTTCCAGGGGCCCAACCCCTGAGCGCCCGAACCATAGCTGCAGAGGCCTAACCCCCGAGGGCCCCATCCCCAGCTCCAGGGGCCGAACCCCTGGGGGCCCCAACACAAGCTTCAGGGGCCCAACCCCTGGGGGCCCCAACACCAGCTCCAGGAGCCCAAACCCTGGGGGCCCCAACACAAGTTCCAGGGGCCAAACCCCGGAGCGAGCTAACCATAGCTCCAGGCGCCCAACCCCTGTGGGCCCGCTCGCCAGCTCCAAGGGCCCAACAACTGAGCGCCCGAACTATAGCGCCAGGGGCTTAACCCCTGGGGCCCCAACACCAGCTCCAGGTGCCCAACTCCTGGGAGTCCCAACACCAGCTACAGGGGCCCAACCCCAGAGCTCCCGAACCATAGCTCCATGCGGGGAAATGCTCTGTGCACTACCCTATGTGGCCACACGGTGTCACTCTTGCTCCATGCAGGAAATGCTCTGGGCATTACCCTGGATGGCCACACAGTGTTACTGTTGCTCCATGCCTGAAATGTCTGGGCATTACTGTGATGGAGTCGGGACTGTCTGTGTGGGCGTTGGGAGAGCAAGGGGTGACATTAGGTCAGGGGCCCCAACACCAGCTCTAGCGGCCCAACCCCTGAGCGCCCGAACCATAGCTCCAGGGGTCTAAACCCTGGGGCCCCAACACTAGCTGCAGGGGCCCAGCCCGTGGGGCCCCAACACCAACTCCAGGTTCCCAACCCCTGAGCGCCCGAACCATAGCTCCATGGACTTAACCCCTGGTGGCCCCAACCCCAGCTCCAGGGGCCCAACCCCTGGGGGCCCCAACACCAGCTCCAAGAGCCCAATCCCTGAGCTCCCGAACCATAGCTTCAGGGGCCTAACCCCCGGGGGCCCCAACCCTAGCTCCAGGGGCCCAACCCCTGGGGGCCCCACCACCAGCTCCAGGGGCCCAAACCCTGAGTGCCCGAACCATAGCTCCAGGGGACTAACCTCTGGGGCCCCAACACTAGCTGCAGGGGCCCAGCCCGTGGGGCCCCAACACCAACTCCAGGGACCCAACCCCTGAGCGCCCGAACCATAGCTCCATGGACCTAACCCCTGGTGGCCCCAACCCCAGCTCCAGGGGCCCAACCCCTGGGGGCCCCAACACCAGCTCCAAGAGCCCAATCCCTGGGAGCCCCAACACCAGCTCCAGGGGCCCAACCCCAGAGCGTCTGAATCATAGTTCCATGGACCTAACCCCTGGTGGCCCCAACCCCAGCTCCAGGGGCCCAACCCCTGGGGGCCCCAACACCAGCTCCAAGAGCCCAATCCCTGGGAGCCCCAACAGCAGCTACACGGGCCAAACCCCAGAGCGCCTGAACCATAGTTCCAGGGGCCCAACCCCTGGGGGCCCCAACACCAGCTCCAGGGGCCAAACCCCTGAGCGCCCAAACCATACCTCCAGGGGCCTAACCCCTGGGGGCCCCAACCTCAGCTCCAGGGGCCCAACCCCTGGGGCCCTCGACCCCAGTTCCAGGGGCCCAACCCCTGAGCGTCTGAACCACAGCTGCAGAAGCCTAACCCCCGAGGGCCCCAACCCCAGCTACAGGGGCCCAACCCCTGGGGGCCCCAACACCAGCTTCAGGGGCCCAACCCCTGGGGGCCCCAACACCAGCTCCAGGAGCCCAACCCCTGGGGGCCCCAACACAAGTTCCAGGGGCCGAACCCCTGAGCGCCCGAACCATAGCTCCAGGGGCCTAACCCCTGGGGACCCCAACCACAGCTCAAGGGGCCCAACCCCTGGGGGCCCCAACACCTGCTCCAGGAGACCAACCCCTGGGGGCCCGAAAACCAGCTCCAGGGGCCCAATCCCTGAGCGCCAGAACCATAGCTCCAGTGGCCTAATCCCTGAGGGCCCCAACACCAGCTCCAGGGGCCCAACCCCTGAGCGAACGAACCATAGCTCCAGGGGCCTAAACCCCGGGGGCCCCAACCCCAGCTCCAGGGGCCCAACCCCTGGATGCCCCAACACCAGCTCCAGGGGTCCAACCCCTGATCGCCCGAACCATAGCTCCAGGGGTCTAACCCCCGGGGGCCCCAATCATAGCTACAGGGGCCCAACCCCTGGGGACCCCAACACTAGCTCCAAGAGCCCAACCCCCGGAAGCATCAACACCAGCTCCAGGGGCCCAACCCCAGAGACCCCGAACCATAGTTCCAGGGGCCCAACCCCTGGGGGCCCAAACACCAGCTCCAGGGGCCAAACCCCTGAGCGCCCGAACCATACCTCCAGGGGCGTAACCCCTGGGGGCCCCAACACCAGTTTCAGGGGCTCAACCCCTGAGTGCCCGAACCATAGCTCCAGGGGCCTAACCCCCGAGGGCCCCAACCACAGCTCCAGGGGCCCAACCCCTGGGGGCCCCAACACCAGCTCCAGGAGCCCAACCCCTGGGGGTCCCAACACAAGTTCCAGGGGCCCAACACCGGAGCGCCCTAACCATAGCTCCAGGGGCCCAACCCCTGGTGGCCGCAACACCAACTCCAGCGGCCCAACCGCTGAGCGCCCGAACAATACCTCCAGGGCCCTAACCCCTGGACGCCCCAACACCAGCTCCAGGAGCCCAACCCCTGGGAGCCCCAATACCAGCTCCAGGGGCCCAACCCCAGAGTGCCCAAACCATAGCTCTAGGGGCCTATTCCCTGGGGGCCCGCACGCCAGCTCCAAGGGCCCAACCCCTGAGCGCCCGAACCATAGCGCCAGGGGCTTAACCCCTGGGGCCCCAACACCAGCTCAAGGGGCCCAACCCCTGGGAGTCCCAACACCAGCTACAGGGGCCCAACCCCAGAGCTCCCGAACCATAGCTCCATGCGGGGAAATGCTCTGTCCACTACCCTACGTGGCCACACGGTGTCACTCTTGCTCCATGCAGGAAATGCTCTGGGCATACCCTGCATGGCCACACAGTGTTACTGTTGCTCCACGCGTGAAATGTCTGGGCATTTCTGTGATGGAGTCGGGACTGTCTGTGTGGGGGATGTGAGAGCAAGGGGTGACATTAGGTCAGGAGCCCCAACACCAGCTCCAGCGGCCGAACCCCTGAGCGCCCGAACCATAGCTCCAGGGGCCTAACCCCTGGGGGCCCCAACACCGCTCCAAGGGCCCAACCCCTGAGCGCCCGCACCATAGCTTCAGGGGCCTAACCCCCGGGGGCCCCAACCCTAGCTCCAGGGCCCAGCCCCTGGGGCCCCAACACCAACTCCGGGGACCCAACCCCTGAGCGCCCGAACCATAGCTCCATGGACCTAACCCCTGGTGGCCCCAACCCCAGCTCCAGGGGCCCAACCCCTGGGGGCAACAACACCAGCTCCAAGAGCCCAATCCCTGGGAGCCGCAACACCAGCTCCAGGGGCCCAACCCCAGAGCGCCTGAACCATAGTTCCAGGGGCCCAACCACTGGGGGCCCCAACACCAGCTCCAGGGGCCAAACCCCTGAGCGCCCGAACCATAGCTCCAGGGGCCTAACCCCTGGGGGCCCCAACCCCAGCTCCAGGGGCGTAACCCACGGGGCCCCAACCCCAGCTCCAGGGACCCAACCCCTGGGGCCCTCGACCCCAGTTCCAGGGGCCCAACCCCTGAGCGCCCGAACCATAGCTGCAGAGGCCTAACCCTCGAGGGCCCCAACCCCAGCTCCAGGGGCCCAACCCCTGGGGGCCCCAACACCAGCTTCAGAGGCCCAACCCCTGGGGGCCCCAACACCAGCTCCAGGAGCCCAACCCCTGGGGGCCCCAACACAAGTTCCAGGGGCCGAACCCCGGAGCGCCCTAACCATAGCTCCAGGGGCCCAACCCCTGGGGGCCCCAACACCAGCTCCAGGGGCCCAATCCCTGAGCGCCCAAAGCATAGCTCCAGAGGCCTAACCCCTGGGGGCCCCAACCACAGCTCCCGGAGCCCAACCCCTGCGGGCACCACCAGGTCCAGGAGCCCAAACCCTTGGGGCCCCAACACTAGATCCAGGAGCGCAACCCCAGAGCGCCCGAAACATAGCTCCAGGGGCCCAATCCCTGGGGGCCCCAACACTAGCTCCAGGGGCCCAGCCGCTGAGCGCCCGAACTATAGCTCCAGGGGCCCAACCCATGAGCGCCCAAACCATAGCTCCAGGGGCCTAACCCCTGGGTCCCCAACACCAGCTCCAGGGGCAAAACCCCTTGGGGACCCAACACAAGCTCCAGGGGCCCAACCCCTGAGCGCCCGAACCAAAGCTCCAGGGGCCTAACCCCTGGAGGCCCCAATCCCAGCTCCAGGGGCCCAACCCCTGGGGGCCCCAAAACCAGCTCCAGGGGCTCAATCCCTGAGCGCCCGAACCATAGCTCCAGGGGACTAACCCCCGGGGGCCCGAACCCCAGCTCCAGGGGCCCAACCACTGGGGGTCCAAACACCAGCTACAGGGGCCCAACCCCTGAGCGCCCGAACCATAGCTCCAGGGGCCTAACCCCCGGGGACCCCAACCACAGCTCCAGGGGCCCAACCCCTGGGGGCCCCAACACCAGCTCCAAGGGCCCAACCCCTGAGCGCCCGAACAATACCTCCAGGGGCCTAACCCTTGGAGGCCCCAACACCATCTCCTGGAGCCCAACCCCTGGAAGCCCCAACACCAGCTCCAGGGGCCCAACCCCAGAGTGCCCAAACCATAGCTCTAGGGGCCTATTCCCTGGGGGCCCGTACGCCAGCTCCAAGGGCCCAACCCCTGAGCGCCAGAACCATAGCGCCAGGGGCTGAACCCCTGGGGCCCCAACACCAGCTCCAGGGGCCCAACCCCTGGGAGTCCCAACACCAGCTACAGGGGCCCAACCCCAGAGCTCCCGAACCATAGCTCCATGCGGGGAAATGCTCTGTGCAATACCCTATGTGGCCACACGGTGTCACTCTTGCTCCATGCAGGAAATGCTCTGGGCATTACCCTGGATGGCCACACAGTGTTACTGTTGCTCCATGCGTGAAATGTCTGGGCATTACTCTGATAGAGTCGGGACTGTCTGTGTGGGGGTTGGGAGAGCAAGGGGTGACATTAGGTCAGGGGCCCCACCACCAGCTCCAGGGGCCCAAACCCTGAGCGCCCGAACCATAGCTCCAGGGGTCTAAACCCTGGGGCCCCAACACTAGCTGCAGGGGCCCAGCCCGTGAGGCCCCAACACCAACTCCAGGGACCCAACCCCTGAGCGCCCGAACCATAGCTCCATGGACCTATCCCCTGGTGGCCCCAACCCCAGCTCCAGGGGCCCAACCCCTGGGGGCCCCAACACCAGCTCCAAGAGCCCAATCCCTGAGCTCCCGAACCATAGCTTCAGGGGCCTAACCCCCGGAGGCCCCAACTCTAGCTCCAGGGGCCCAACCCCTGGGGTCCCACCACCAGCTCCAGGGGCCCAAACCCTGAGAGCCCGAACCATAGCTCCAGGGGCCCAAACCCTGGGGGCCCCAACACCAGCTCCAAGAGCCCAATCCCTGGGAGCCCCAACAGAAGCTCCATGGGCCGAACCCCAGAGCACCTGAACCATAGTTCCAGGGGCCCAACCCCTGGGGGCCCCAACACCAGCTCCAGGGGCCAAACCCCTGAGCTCCCGAACCATAGCTCCAGGGGCCGAACCCCTGGGGCCCTCGACCCCAGCTCCAGGGGCCCAACCCCTGAGCGCCCGAACCATAGCTCCAGGGGCCTAACCCCTGGGGCCCCTCACCAGCTGCAGAGGCCCAACCCCTTGGGGCCCCAACACCAGCTCCAGGGGCCCAACCGATGAGCGCCCGAACCATAGCTCTAGGGGCCTAACTCCTGGGGCCCCAAACCCCACCTCCAGGGGCCCAACCCCTGGGGGCCACAACACCAGCTCCAGGGGCCCAACCCCACAGCGCCCGAACCATAGCTCCAGGGGCCTAAACCCTGGGGGCCCCAACCACAGCTCCAGGGGCCCAACCCCTGCGAGCCCCAACACAATCTCCTGGAACTCAAAACCTGGGGGCCCCAACACCAGCTCCAGGGGCCCCACCCCTGGGGCCCTCGACCCTAGCTCCAGGGAACCAACCCCTTAGCGCCCGAACCATAGCTCCAGGTGTCCAACCCCTGAGTGCCTGAACCATAGCTCCACGGGCCTAAAACCTGGGTCCCCAACACCAGCTCCAGGGGCCCAACCCCAGAGCACCCGAAACGTAGCTCCAGGGGCCCAATCCCTGGGGGCCCCAACACCAGCTCCAGGGGCCCAACCCCTGGGGCCCTCCACCCCAGCTCTAGGGGCCCAACCCCTGAGCGCCCGAACCATAGCTCCATGGGCCCAACCCCTGAGCGCCCGAACCATAGCTCCAGGGGCCTAACCCCTGGGTCCCCAACACCAGCTCCTGGGGCCCAACCCCTTGGGGCCCCAACACCAGCTCCAGGGGCCCAACCCATGAGCGGCCGAACCAAAGATCTAGGGGCCTAACCCCTGGAGGCCCAAACCCCAACTCCAGGGTCCCAACCACTGGAGGCCCCAAAACCAGCTCCAGGGGCCCAATCCCTGAGCCCCCGAACCATAGCTGCAGGGGCCTAACTCCCGAGAGCCCCAACCCCAGCTCCAGGGGCCCAACCCCTGGGGGCCCCAACACCAGTTTCCGGGGCCCAACCCCTGAGTGCCCGAACCATAGCTCCAGGGGCCTAACCCCCGAGGGCCCCAACCACAGCTCCAGGGGCCCAACCCCTGGGGGCCCCAACATCAGCTCCAGGAGCCCAACCCCTGGGGGTCCCAACACAAGTTCCAGGGGCCCAAACCCGGAGCGCCCTAACCATAGCTCCAGGGGCCCAACCCCTGGTGGCCGCAACACCAACTCCAGCGGCCCAACCCCTGAGCGCCCGAACAATAACTCCAGGGGCCTAACCCCTGGACGCCCCAACACCAGCTCCAGGAGCCCAACCCCTGGGAGCCCCAACACCAGCTCCAGAGGCGCAACCCCAGAGTGCCCAAACTATAGCTCTAGGGGCCTATTCCCTGGGGACCCGCACGCCAGCTCCAAGGGCCCAACCCCTGAGCGCCCGAACCATAGCGCCAGGGGCTTAACCCCTGGGGCCCCAACACCAGCTCCTGGGGCCCAACCCCTGGGAGTCCCAAAACCAGCTACAGGGGCCCAACCCCAGAGCTCGAACCATAGCTCCATGCGGGGAAATGCTCTGTGCACTACCCTATATGGCCACACGGTGTCACTCTTGCTCCATGCAGGAAATGCTCTGGACATACCCTGCATGGCAACACAGTGTTACTGTTGCTCCATGAGTGAAATGTCTGGACATTACTGTGACGGAGTCGGGACTGTCTGTGTGGGGGATGTGAGAGCAAGGGGTGACATTAGGTCAGGAGCCCCAACACCAGCTCCAGCGCCCCAACCCCTGAGCGCCCGAACCATAGCTCCAGGGGCCTAACCCCTGGGGACCCCAACACCGCTCCAAGGGCCCAACCCCTGAGCGCCCGCACCATAGCTTCAGGGGCCTAACCCCCGGGGGCCCCAACCCTAGCTCCAGGGTCCCAGCCCCTGGGGCCAAAACACCAGCTCCAGGGACCCAACCCCTGAGCGCCCGAACCATAGCTCCATGGACCTAACCCCTGGTGGCCCCAACCCCAGCTCCAGGGGCCCAACCCCTGGGGGCAACAACACTAGCTCCAAGAGCCCAATCCCTGGGAGCCGCAACACCAGCTACAGGGGCCCAACCCCAGAGCGCCTGAACCATAATTCCAGGGGCCCAACCCGTGGGGGCCCCAACACCAGCTCCAGGGGCCAAACCCCTGAGCGCCCGAACCATAGCTCCAGGGGCCTAACCCCTGGGGGCCCCAACCCCAGCTCCAGGGGCGTAACCCACGGGGCCCCAACCCAGCTCCAGGGGCCCAACCCCTGGGGCCCTCGACCCCAGTTCCAGGGGCCCAACCTCTGACCGCCCAAACCATAGCTGCAGAGGCCTAACCCTCGAGGGCCCCAACCCCAGCTCCAGGGGCCCAACCCCTGGGGGCCCCAACACCAGCTTCAGAGGCCCAACCCCTAGGGGCCCCAACACCAGCTCCAGGAGCCCAACCCCTGGGGGCCCCAACACAAGTTCCAGGGGCCGAACCCCGGAGCGCCCTAACCATAGCTCCAGGGGCCCAACCCCTGGGGGCCCCAACACCAGCTCCAGGGGACCAATCCCTGAGCGAACAAACCATAGCTCCAGGGGCCTAACCCCCGGTGGCCCCAACGCCAGCTCCAGGGTCCGAACCCCTGTGGGCCCCAATACCAGCTCCAGAGGCCCAACCCCTGAGCGCCCGAACCATAGCTCCAGAGGCCTAACTCCTGGGGGCCCCAACCACAGCTCCAGGGGCCCAACCCCTGCGGGCACCACCAGGTCCAGGAGCCCAACCCCTGGGGGCCCCAACACTAGCTCCAGGAGTCCAACCCCAGAGCGCCTGAAACATAGCTGCAGGGGCCCAATCCCTGGGGGCCCCAACACTAGCTCCAGGGGCCCAACCCCTGGGGCCCTCCACCCCAGCTCCAGGGGCCCAACCGCTGAGCGCCCCGAACTATAGCTCCAGGGGCCCAACCCCTGTGCGCCCGAACCATAGCTCCAGGGCCTAACCCCTGGGTCCCCAACACCAGCTCCAGGGGCAAAACCCCTTGGGGACCCAACACAAGCTCCAGGGGCCCAACCCCTGAGCGCCCGAACCAAAGCTCCAGGGGCCTAAACCCTGGAGGCCCCAATCCCAGCTCCAGGGGCCCAACCCCTTGGGGGCCCCAAAACCAGATCCAGGGGCTCAATCCCTGAGCGCCCGAACCATAGCTCCAGGGGACTAACCCCCGGGGGCCCGAACCCCAGCTCCAGGGGCCCAACCCCTGGGGGTCCAAACACCAGCTACAGGGGCCCAACCCCTGAGCGCCCGAACCATAGCTCCAGGGGCCTAACCCCCGGGGACCCCAACCACAGCTCCAGGGGCCCAACCCCTGGGGGCCCCAACACCAGCTCCAAGGGCCCAACCCCTGAGCGCCCGAACAATACCTCCAGGGGCCTAACCCCTGGAGGCCCCAACACCAGCTCCTGGAGCCCAACCCCTGGAAGCCCCAACACCAGCTCCAGGGGCCCAACCCCAGAGTGCCCAAACCATAGCTCTAGGGGCCTATTCCCTGGGGGCCCGTATGCCAGCTCCAAGGGCCCAACCCCTGAGCGCCAGAACCATAGCTCCAGGGGCCTAACCCCTGGGGCCCCAACACCAGCTTCAGGGGCCCAACCCCTGGGAGTCCCAACACCAGCTACAGGGGCCCAACCCCAGAGCTCCCGAACCATAGCTCCATGCGGGGAAATGGTCTGTGCACTACCCTATGTGGCCACACAGTGTCACTCTTGCTCCATGCAGGAAATGCTCTGGGCATTACCCTGCATGGCCACACAGTGTTACTGTTCTCCATGCGTGAAATGTCTGGGCATTGCTGTGATGGAGTCGGGACTGTCTGTGTGGGGGATTGGAGAGCAAGGGGTGACATTAGGTCAGTGGCCCCAACACCAGCTACAGCGGCCCAAACCCTGAGCGCCCGAACCATAGCTCCAGGGGCCTAACCCCTGGGGGCCCCAACACCAGCTCCAAGGGCCCAACCCCTGAGCCGCCGAACCATACCTTCAGGGGCCTAACCCCTGGGGGCCCCAACCCTAGCTCCAGGGGCCCAACACCTGGGGGCCCCACCACCAGCTCCAGGGGCCCAAACCCAGAGCGCCCGAACCATAGCTCCAGGGGTCTAACCCCTGGGGCCCCAACACTAGCTGCAGGGGCCCAGCCCCTGGGGCCTCAACACCAACTCCATGGACTCAACCCCTGAGCGCCCGAACCATAGCTCCATGGACCTAACCCCTGGTGGCCCCAACCCCAGCTCCAGGGGCCCAATCCCTGGGGGCCCCAACACCAGCTCCAAGAGCCCAATCCCTGGGAGCCCCAACACCAGCTCCAGGGGCCCAACCCAAGAGCGCCTGAACCGTAGTTCCATGGACCTAACCCCTGGGGCCCCAACACTAGCTGCAGGGGCCCAGCCCCTGGGGCCTCAACACCAACTCCATGGACTCAACCCCTGAGCGCCCGAACCATAGCTCCATGGACCTAACCCCTGGTGGCCCCAACCCCAGCTCCAGGGGCCCAATCCCTGGGGGCCCCAACACCAGCCCCAAGAGCCCAATCCCTGGGAGCCCCAATACCAGCTCCAGGGGCCCAACCCCAGAGCGCCTGAACCATAGTTCCAGGGGCCCAACCCCTGGGGGCCCCACCACCAGCTCCAGGGGCCCAAACCCTGAGCTCCCGAACCATAGCTCCAGGGGTCTAAACCCTGGTGTCCCAACACTAGCTGCAGGGGCCCAGCCCGTGGGGCCCCAACACCAGCTCCAGGGGCCCAACCCCAGAGCGCCTGAACCATAGTTCCATGGACCTAACCCCTGGTGGCCCCAACCCCAGCACCAGGGGCCCAACCCCTGGGGGCCCCAACACCAGCTCCAAGAGCCCAATCCCTGGGAGCCCCAACAGCAGCTCCAGGGGCCCAACCCCAGAGCGCCTGAACCATAGTTCCAGGGGCCCAACCCCTGGGGGCCCCAACACCAGCTCCAGGGGCCAAACCCCTGAGCGCCCGAACCATAGCTCCAGGGGCCTAACCCCTGGGGGCCCCAAGCCCAGCTCCAGGGGCGTAACCCACGGGGCCCGAACCTCAGGTAGAGGGGCCCAACCCCTGGGGTCCTCGACCCCAGTTCCAGGGGCCCAACCCCTGGGGGCCCCAACACCAGCTTCAGGGGCCCAACCCCTGGGGGCCACAACACCAGCTCCAGGAGCCCAACCCCTGGGGTCCCCAACACAAGTTCCAGGGGCCGAACCCTGGAGCGCTCTAACCATAGCTCCAGGGGCCCAACAACTGGGGGCCCCAACACCAGATCCAGGGGCCCAACCCCTGAGCGCCCAATCCATAGCTCCAGGGGCCTAACCCCCGGGGGCCCCAACCCCAGCTCCAGGGTCCGAACCCCTGTGGGCCCCAACACCAGCTCCAGGGGCCCAAACCCTGAGCGCCCGAACCATAGCTCCAGAGGCCTAACCCCTGGGGGCCCCAACCACAGCTCCAGGGGCCCAACCGCTGCGGACACCACCAGGTCCAGGAGCCCAACCCCTGGGGGCCCCAACACTAGCTCCAAGAGCCCAACCCCAGAGCACCCGAAACATAGCTCCAGGGGCCCAATCCCTGGGGGCCCCAACACTA